>NW_012102110.1:4495555-4526137 GCF_000951045.1 Mandrillus leucophaeus
TTTTTTTTTTTTTTTTTTTTTTTTTTAAGAGGAGACAGTCCGAGGATATGAGCAATCTGAAGTCCATAGTTTAATTAGGTGAGTGTGTACACTTGATAAGAGAGATAGATATGTTGCAATTGTGAGTAGGTTATATTAATAACAAAATCCTTACTCATTTCCTGCTATGCAAGAGGTCAGAAGAAACTAACTAGGTTATAGATGACGTTAATCCTTCTGTGAATGTTGATTAGAAGGTGCTCACCTGATGTCACAGATGAGCTAATTGCAAACATGCCCGCAATCCTAGATGAACTTTGGAGGACCTCTTGATTTATATAGTGATTCATGAATGGGTGCACTCTTCATCTACTTCCTTTTTTGAGAACCTGAGCCACCAATCCTAAGCACTGGCATAGAAGCATGCAAAGTCTTAAAGCATCAGCAGTTTTATAGATTTGGGCCCATCATAAAAATATAAAACAAAGTGAATAAGGTCATCCACGTGAAAGATGATCTGCTTTGTATTATGGACACATTTTGGCCCCATCTTGATTTTTTTTCTCTCTACCATTTCCTGTAACTGGCCTGTTTTGAGTGATGTATTGGAGAGAAGGCCTGTGTCAGATATCTTCAGCTGCCTGTCATGAGTAATTAAAACCAGTTGTGTTATTGCTTTCCTTATTTCCAGCTGACTCTTTGATGCTTTGGTGTCCATGCCAAAAAACTACCTCTTATAATCATCAGAGGCCAGTGTTTTTGCAGAGGTCACTGCAAGCTAATTAAGCAAATATGTGAAAAATAGTTTTAAATTATCTCTATTAGTGGAGTGTGCGTATACATGTATTTAGAGTGGGGGTTGAGGAGAGACTTTTAAAACAATAGCTGACTTCCAGAGCTAGTAATTTGGTGTCAGAGAACTACGTATATATGGCACTTTTGTACATTCATTAAGTTGGCACAATTTGATCTTTTGTTGCATGACAGACACTGTATTAGTTTCAGCAAATAAACATGGATCAGTAATGGTACAGATAGATACATAAATGATAGTAATAATTCAGTATAAAATGGACTAAATGAGTGGTATATACAAAAAGTTAAAATAATATAGGTAAAAGAATAACTCACTCCATCTCTGGGATTTGAGGGAGGTTACAGAGAGTCATTCATTGAACACATTTTTTGGTTTTGTTTTGTTCTGTTTTTTTTGAGACAGAGTCTTGCTGTTTCGCCCAGGCTGCAGCGCAGTGACATGATCTTGGCTCACTGCAACCTCCGCCTACCACGTGCAAGTGATTCTAGTGCCCCAGCCTCCCAAGTAGCTGGGATTATGGGCGTGTGGCTAATTTTTTGTATTTTTAGTAGAGACGGGGTTTTGCCATGTTGCCCAGGCTGGTCTCGAACTCCTGAGCTCAAGTAATGCACCTACCTCGGCCTCCCAAAGTGCTGGGATTACAGGCATGAGCCATCGTGCCCGGCCTCAACACATTTTTTAATGCGTACTATGTGCCAGGCACTGCTCAAGGATCTCAGGCTACATCCAGGAATAAAACCAAGATTCCTGGCCTTATGGAGCTTATATTCTAGGAGAGGTGGAGAGGTCATAAATATAAATAAGTGAATTATTTTTATGTTAGAAAGTGGTGGGGAAGGGAATAGAATAGAAAAGGGGATTGGAATTCACAGGGGATGTTTGTAACTTCCAAGAGTGGTCGGTATTGGCTTCATTGAAGAGGTGGCATTTGAGAAAAGAAATGCAAAGATGAGGGCATAAGCCATGTTGATCTGGGGGAAAAGGGAATAGCTAGTGCAATGTCCTAAGTCTTGAGCGTACATGGCCCATTTGAGAGATAGCAAGAGGTCAGTGCAGCTGCAGCAGTGAATGAAGGAGAGAGTGTAGTCATATATGAGGTTCAGGAATATGACTGGGGCAAGATTATGTCGGATCTTGTAGGTCATTGAAAAGACTTTCACTTTTATTCTGAGTGAGAAGCGGAGCATTGCAGAGAAGTGACATATGACTTGTCTCTTAAAAAGATTCCTCGCTTCTGTGTCAAGAAATGATAACTGGGATAAGAATGGAAGCAAGGAGACCAGTTAGCCCAGGACTTGGTAAACTATGGTTCATGATCCAAATCTGGCTTATTGCTTTTTGTAAATAAACTTTTATTGGGACATAGCCAGGCCCATTTGCATTACCATAATAGAGGTGAGTGGTTGCCACAATGACTGTATGGCCCATGAAACAAAGAAATACTTACTATATTATTCCCTATGTAAAACGTTGCTGTCCCCTATGTTAGAATATAGCTGCATTTCAGGAGAGAGGTGATGGTGGCTCAGACCAGGGTGTAGCACTGAAAGTAGTGAGAAGCGTATGGGTTCTGCATATACACAAAACTAAAACCAACTAGATTTGCTGAATGGTTGGGTGAGAGGGTGTAATAAAGGAAAAGTTAAAGGTGAGTGTCAAATGTTTGGCCTGAACTACCAGGAGAACATAGTTTCTATCATTTGAGATAGGGAAAGTTGGTGGTAAAACAGTTTTCATGGTGAAAGAAGATCAGGAATTAGAGCAGCTCAAACTCAACATTGGTGAGTGTTGGTATGACACCAAGTGAATGTGTTGAGGAGCCAACTGAATATGCAAATCTAAGTTCAGGAGAGACTACTAGGCTGGAGATGGAATATTGGGAGCCATCAGCATAGAGATACTGTTTAAGGTCATGATTCTGGATGAGATTACCAAAGGAATGAGTAAAAACAGAGAAAAGAACAAAGGATGAATCCTAGAATGCATAATCATTAAGTTTGGGAAGAAAAGGAAAAACCATTAAAGGATACGAAGGAGGACTGACCAATAAAATAGACCAGTAAATTAAATCAAGAGTAGGGTGTTCTGGAAGCCAAATGAAGAAAGTTTATCCAGGAGGGCAGAGGAATCGAATATATCAAATATTTCTAATAAGTCAGATAAGAAGAGAACTGATAATTGACTGTTGCAATTTTGGTAGACTAGGTAGGACCAAAAATTGGATTGGAATAGATACAATTAAGTTTGGAAAGAGAAGAATTAGAGAGAAGGAGTACAGAAAACTCTTTCAAGGAGTTTTTGCTGGAAAGAGAGACAAATTTGCAAGTGAGTAAGGCAATGTCAGGCAAGAGAAGTAGGATTAAGAGAAAGATTCTTGTTTATAAGATGGAAGAAATCATTTTTCATGTAATTTCAACTTTTGTTTTAGATTCAGGGGTATATGTGCAGGTTTGTTACATGGATATATTGTGTGATGCTGATGTTTGGGGTATGATTGATTCTGTCACCCAGGTAGTGAGCATAGTACCCAATAGTTTTTCAACCCTTGCCTACCTCTCTTCCTTCCCCCTCTAGGAGTCCCCAGTGTCTACTGTTGCCATCTTTACGTCTATGAGTACCCAATGCATAGCTTTCACTTACAAGTGAGAACATGTGGTATTTGTTTTTCTGTTCCTGAATTAATTCACTTAGGATAATGGTCTCCAGCTGCATCCATGTTGCAGCAAAGGACATAAGTTCATTCTTTTTTATGACCATATATTATTCGATGGTGTATATATACCACATTTTCTTTATCTAATCCACTATTGATGGACACTTAGGTTGATTCCATGTCTTTGCTATTGTGAATATTGCTGCAGTGAACATACACATGCATGTGTCTTTTTGATAGAATGATTTGTTTTCCGTTGGGAATATAGCCAGTAATGGGATTACTGGGTGGAACAGTTGTTTCATTTTAAGTTCTTTGAGAAATTTCCAAACTTCTTTCCACAGTGGCTGAACTAATTTACGTTATTTCCAGCAGTGTATAAGCATTCCTTTTTCTCTGCAGCCTTGTTAGTGTCTGCTGTTTTTTGACTTTTTAATAATAGCCATTCTATCTGGTGTCAGATGGTATCTTATTGTGGTATTGACTTGCAATTTCTCTGATGATTAGTGATGTTGAACATTTTTTTCATGTTTGTTGGCTGCTTGGATGTTTTCTTTTGAGAAGCGTCTGTTCATGTCTTTTGCCCACTTTTTAATGAGGTTATTTGTTTTTTGCTTACTGAATTGTTTAAGTTCCTTATAGATCCTGGATATTAGAACTTTATCATATGCATATTGTGAATGTTTTCTCTCATTCTGTAGGTTGTCTGTTTATTTTGTTAATCGTTTCTTTGGCTGTGCAGAAGCTCTTTGGTTTAATTAGGTCCCATTTGTCAAATTCTATTTTTGTTGCAATGCTTTTGAGGATTTAGTCATAAATTATTTCCAAGGCCAATGTCCGGAATGGTGATTCCTAGGTTTTCTTCTAGGATTCTTATAGTTTGAGCTGAAGGTGGAAGAAATAATTTTATTGTGTATATGTATATTGATGGGAAAGATTTGACAGAGATGGAAAAATTAATGATTTAAGAGAGGAATTGCTAGCATAATGTCATTGAGTAGTTAAGACAAGATAGAATCTGGTTTGCAAATGGGAGGATTGAATTTTAAATAGGAACATGATAAATAAATCCTCCCTAGAAGCAGGTGGGAGTTTATGTGTGCAGATTCTGGAGGGGGTGGTGAGAGTCTATGGAAATCTTTTTTTACTTGCTTTAATTTTCTAAGTGAAGTAGAAAAAAAAAAGATCATTATCTGAGAGTAAAGATTGAGGTGGTGTATTGTGGGTTTGAGAAGAGAGGAGAAAGAACAAAATAGCCATCAAGTATATGGTAGAATGAATGCATTGGAACAGTGTAGTATGATCATCAAACAGCAAACAGGCTAACTTAAGGTTCATAATCTTGTGCATTTGTCTTCAACTCATTCTTTTGCATGGTTGTAGGCACAATGATAAATTTAAACAGGGTTGTGATTTTTTTCAAGTGAGTATAGCATGGACAAGGAATTGAGAGTGTATACAAATAACTGTGAATATGCTAATTAACCTTAAGCTGAGTAAGTATGAAAGAGAGGATATTAATAAGGTTACAGACAGTGAAAAGATAGGAAGAGGAATGGATTGCAGATCCTGGTGAAGTTGGAATTGAGGAATTAGAGAGAATAAAGTGATAGATGGAAGTTATGGTCAGAGAATGGGATAAACTAAATTGAGATTATACAGGGATTATTGGTGATGAGAAGGTCTAGGGTTATGAACATATAACTGAATAACTGAGGTAGTATGAGGGTCAGATCACTGAAAAAGAGGAGTTTAAGAAACTGAGACGCTAGAGTGTTAGATCGAATCTCTAATGGGTGTATTGCAGTCGTCCAAGAATTAAGACATAAGTCATATTGGATAGGGTGAAAGTGAACCAAGAACTAAAATCAGTGGGAAATAAAGGGGTATTACCTGGGGGCTGGTTGGTGACATAAACAATGAGGGATAATGGGTAATATGATTTATGTAAGATTAACCCCTAGAATACCTACTGAGGAGAGAAAGAAAGAGAATAGTTTGGAAATAGTGATAAGGAGCAAATGTGAATCCATTGCACATATGATTTAAATTTTTACATGGGACTCCAAGGATAAATGATTGTTCTTGAGGCAGTGAGGTAGAGTCTGGGCAGGCATAGGGAAATCATTGGGCATTTAATTGCATGTGAAAAAACATGTAATTTAAGATATGGTGACTATATCCACATGGCTCAGTTATCAAGTGGGAGCATGGTGGCTACAGATGTAGAGATATCAGGACATGGTAAAAGAAGATGGAGGAAAACAAAGTTGCTGAGACTTGCTAGGTTGGGGCAGATTGTGCAAAGAGACTACCTAAGGTTTTTAGTCAGGGCACTTATCTCATCAGATTATTTCACAAAAATAAATCTTGCTACACCTTAGAAAGAGAGTTAGAGGCAAAGAAGGCAACTAAAAATCTACAGCAATAATGAAAACTACAGATAGAAGGGCTTTAACTTAGGCAGTTCAAGGTATAGATGAAACATTGGGAAGGGAAAATCAATAGGAGCTGGTGATCGTTTGGTGATCGTGGTTAGTGCGGCAAAGAAAGGAATCAAGGAAGATTTAAAGGTATTTGACTATAGCCACTGGGTAAAATATATTACCTTTTACTAGTTTAGGGAATAAAGCAGAACAACTAAGATTGATTGATAGATTATATATCTTTTAATAGGCAATAACATTGCAGAGTCCTAAGGCATACACCTTATTCTCTAGATAGATGCTTATTTATTTAATGCAACTCAGGATTTCTTAAAGTATCTTCAACACTGGTGAGGATTCCAAGAGACCAATCATGTTCTCTTATCTAAACGATTTAGTCAATTTATAAATAGACTTGAGGACCAAGGATCACATATTAGTTTACTATATATAAAGCAAAGTTGGAGAATGCATCTTGGATCTGCATTCCAAACCTTCCTCCTATGTCCTACCTCTTCCTGCCTCACAAGTCTAGATCTTGGGATATGATTACCCCTGCCTGTCCACTGCACCCCATCCCCTCCCCAAAACAAAATAGTCTAGTGTGATGGGTTAATATTTGCCAAGACAGATACAAAGAGATCTACAATCTCCATTAATCCAGGGAGAATGGACAGCCCTGACAGGAAAGGAGAAAAGGATTGACACATCTCTATGCTTTCTTTCCACAGTGAAACAGGAGCAAGCGAAAAGACCACAGCTTGCTTTGTGAGTCTAATCACTTTTCCAAATCCTAATGAGAGGAGCACTACTTTGACTGTGAGAAGGAATGAGTAAGATATAGAAAAGGGACAGAAATGTCCCCTCTTCCCTTACTGATCTGTCCTGGAAGTGGAATGGAAATCTTTGCCTCTCTATGGAAATTGAGGAATGGGGTAATAAGCACTTCCCTAGAGAGGAAAGAGTCCATGTTAGATGTAAGCAAACTGGCAATATAAGTGCAGGTAAGGTAATCTAGTCATATGTGGCCTCTAAGTAAGAAAGCATACCTCCCTATGTACAAAATGTAGGGCCAGAGCACTCTAAGGGAAACAGAAGACAGAGAACTCAGGTAATACGTTCAGAACAAAAAAAAAAAAAAAAAAAAGTGCTGGGAAAAGATGACTGAAGCTCAGTATATCAGTTACATCAATGATTGGATCGCAGGTTGAGCTAGGTGAAAAGAGGAATGTTTAGTATATGAATGCAAGGTTGATATAAAACTCAATGGCAAGAATGCAGCCAAGACCTTGGGATGCGACCAGAGATGAGAAAGCCGCCAGAAACCAGGAAATAGATTCTTTCTATTCAAGCTTTGCTTTGCTCTGAACATATGCTTGAGTTTTCTCTGTCCTTGTGGGTGGAATTCTCTGCTCCCTAGTCCACATAACAGAAAACACGGGCAACCTCAGCTTCCCAGTTTGCATGTTCTGGTTTCAGCCATGGAACAAATGATGGAGTGATGGACTATCTCTGTCTTGGTAGCCCTTGCCCTTGCTTTCAATTCTCATTTCACCGAGAATGGTCACCAATTGTTCTGGCAGAGTCTCACTTCTTGTCCTATCAATCAACTGTGACCAGGGAGTAAGGTCACATTGTACAGTATGGCTGTGTCTCTCTCTTTCTGACCACCCCCAACTCTCAGAGGCCTTTGAACCAAAGCAACTCCATTTTGAATAGGAGCTGGGCAAAATAATGCTGAGGCCTACAGGGCTGCATTCCCAAGCAGTTAAGGCATTGCCAGTCACGGGATGAAATAGGAGGTCAGCACAAAATACAGGTCATAAAGATGTTGCTGATAAAACAGGCTGCAGTAAGGAAGCTGGCTAAAACCCACCATAAACCAAGATGGCAATGAGAGTGACCTCTGGTTTTCCTCACTGCTACGCTCCCACCGGCACCATGACAGTTTACAAATGCCATGGCAGTGTCGAGAAGTCACCCTCTATGGTCTAAAAAGGGGTGGCATGAAAACTCTATCCCTTATTTAGCATATAATCAAGAAATAATCATAAAAATGGGCAACCAGCAGCCCTTGGGGGCTGCTCTGCCTATGGAATAGCCATGCTTTATTCCTTTGCTTTTAAAATAAACTTGTTTTCAATTTACTCTATGGACTCTGCTCGAATTCTTTTGTGTGTGTGTGAGATCCAAGAACCCTCTGTTGGGGTCTGGATTGAGACCCCTTTCTGGTAACACAACTATGAGCTATAGGTGAGGAGCACAGTTAAAGGAGGAGGCAAGCTGGGAAGGTACTCCAAAATTGTCTTCAGTGCCTGAGTGTCTTCAGGGTCTTCATTGTCTTCAGTGACTAAGATCAGAAAACAATAAGAAAATTTAAATTCATGTAATATGTCCATGCTATGCCCTAGAGATATAATTAAGCAGTCTCTTGACAGGAATTCTTTAAAAGAGTTTCTTGGGAAGTCAGCTCACACCTGCGTTTGGAACCTTAGCAAGAATAAGAAGGCTGCAATTTTCCTGCACCGCTGGAGTAAATACATGTACAGAAATGATTTGGGTTATTTTAAGAAGAACAAAAGGATGTCCTGGAAGAATGTCTGATTCTCACCTCCTCTAGGAATATTTGTCAAGAAGGAAAAAGTAATGTGGCAGACAGGCCCTCTGTGTCTACCAGATGTTCTTTGACAATATGTATTGTTAAAACATAAATTACATTATGAGAATCAGGCCCATCAAACAATGAAATACCTAGTGATGTTTTGAGTCCTATTCATTAGGCCTTTCTGAGTATTGCTCTGAGTCTAGCCACCATTTCTTTCTTTTTAAAAATCATGTGAGTTAAGGTGTACATCATGCTATTTTGGTATCCATACTGAAATTATTACAATGAGTGAGCAAATTAACATATCCGTTTCTTGAAAGGAAATGTAAGTTTATCTCTGAGATGCGAACTGTTTGGCCTTTCCTTGGATCAGAAAGTACATGAGAAGAACTTTTCTGTCTCTTCCTCACTTCAGCCCTCTGGAATTTCCTTTCAAGTGGTAGGAAAATACTAATAATAAACACTCAGTGAATGCTAAGTTCTTTACATCTATGATTTTGCTTAATTCTTTCAACAGCCCTGTGAGATAAGTGTTTGCACTTTATAAGTATAGAAATTGAGCCTTAGAGAGTTTAAGAAAATAGTCCAAGGTCATGTGACTGGTTAAAGGACCAATCACAAATTGGATCCCAGTGCTGCTGATATAAAAGTCTGTACTCTCAAAATAAACACCACCAGTATGATGATGTCTGGGAAACATGAAAAGATTATAATAATTTATTTATATGACTCTGTTATTAGAAGAAATGGATTCAGACATTTGATTATATATGAGAAAACCTTGGAAGTAGATTAGCAAGTAGAGCTTCATAAACTTGATGTAGTAATTTTCCTGAGTAATTACCTGAGGGTAATTTTCCATTACCCTCAGATGAGTGAGAGTAATGGCTTTCCCCTTTCACTCCCAACAAGATTCCTGTCCCACTCATGTATAATGTCAGAAGATTCTTCAGATTATTTTTTCTTTTCATAAATTTTGGTTATCTTTTATTAATACATAATATTTGTACATGTTTATGGGGTACATGTGATATTTTGTTACATGTATACAATGTGTAATGATCAAATAATGGTATTTGATATCCATCACCTCTATCATTTATCATTTCTTTATGTTGGGAACATTTTAAATCTTTCACTCTAGTTATTTTGAAATATACAATATATTGTCTATTTAAACTGTAGTCACTGATGTGCTATTGAACGCTAGAATTTATTCCTTCCATCTAACTTTATGTTTGTACTTATTAACCAACCTCCCTTCATCACTCCCTCCCCACTGTCTTCCCAGCCTCTGGTAACTCTCATTCCACTCTCTACGCTATGAGATGAACTTTTTTTTTTTCTCCATATACAGGTGAGAATGTGCAATATATGTCTTTCTGTACTTATGTCATTTAACATAATGACCTCCAGTTCCATACATGTTGCTGCAGATTACAGGATTTCATTCTTTTACATGGATAAATAGAATTCCATTGTATATATACCACATTTTCTTTAACCATATATTCACTGATGGACTATTAGGTTGATTACATATCTTGGCTATTGTTAATAATGCTGCAAAAAACATAGGGGTACAGATATCCCTTTGATATATTGCTTTTCTTTCCTTTGGATAAATACATAGCAGCTGGAGTGCTGGATCTTATGGTATTTGTATTTTTAGATTTTTTTTTTTTTTAGTTCAGAGGTACATGTGCAGGATATGCAGGTTTGTTACCTAGGTAAATGTGTGCCATGATGGTTTGCTGCACCTAGGTGGTGTCCCATCACCTAGGTATTAAGTCCAGCATCCATTAGTTATTCTTCCTTATGCCCTCCCTCCTGGCTTCTCACCCTCTGACAGGCCCTAGTGTGTGTTGTTCCCCGCCATGTGTCCATGTGTTCTCATCATTCAGCTTCCACTTATAAGTGAGAACATGCAGTATTTGGTTTTCTGTTCCTGAATTAGTTTGCTGGGAATAATGGCCTCTAGCCCATCCATGTCCCTGCAAAGGACATGATCTTGTTTATTTTTATGGCTGTATAGTATTCCATGGTGTACATGTACCACATTTTCTTTATCCAGTCTATTATTCATGGACACTTAGGTTGATTCCATATCTTTGCTATTGTGAATAGTGATGTAAGGAAGGGGTCCTGTTTTAATTTTCTGCATATGGTATGCAATGAACATACATGTGCATATATCTTTATAGTAGAATGATTTATATTCCTTTGGGTATATTGCCAGTAATGGGATTGATGGGTTAAATAGTATTTCTGCCTGTAGGTCTTTGAGGAGTCATCACACTGTCTTCTATAATGGTTGAACTAGTTTACACTCCCACCAACAATGTATAATTATTCTGTTTTTTCTGCAACCTCACCACCAGCATCTGTTGCTTTTTGACTTTTTTTTTTTTTTTTTTTTTTTTGAGACAGGGTCTCACTCTGTCACTCAGCCTGGGGTGCAGTGGCATGGTCTCGGCTCACTGCAACCTCTGCCCCCTGATCTCAAGTGATCCTCCTGCCTCAGCCTCCCGAGTAGCTGGGACCACAGATGTATGCCACCATCTCTGACTAATTTTTGTATTTTTTGCAGAGACAGGGTTTCACCATGTTGCCCAGGCTGGTCTTGAACTCCTGAGCTCAAGCATTCTGCTCACCTCAGCCTCCCAAAGTGCTGGGACTATAGGTGTGAGACACTGCACCCAGCCTTGACTTTTTGATAATAGATTTTATGACTGGAATGAGATGGTATCTCATTTTGGTTTTGATTTGCATTTCTCTAATGATCAGTGATGTTGAGCTTTTTTTGTGTGTTTCCTGGCACCATGTATGTCTTCTTTTGAGAAGTGTTTGTCCATGTCCTTTGCCCACTTTTTAGTAGGGTTGTTTGTTATTTTCTCATACATTTGTTTAAGTTCCTTGTAGATGCTGGATATTAGACCTTTGTCAGACGGATAGACTGCAAAAATTTTCTTCCATTCTGTAGGTTGTCTATTCACCCTGATGATAGTTTCTTTTGCTGTGCAGAAGCTCTTTAGTTTAATTAGATTCCATTTGTCAATTTTTGCTTTTGTTGCAATTGTTTTTGGCATTTTCATCATGAAATCTTTTACTGTGCCTGTGTCCTAAATGGCATTGCCTAGATTTTCTTCTAGGATTTTTATAGTTTTGTGTTTTACCTTTAAGTCTTTCATCCATCTTGAGTTGATTTTTGTATATGATATAAGGAAGGGGTCCTGTTTTAATTTTCTGCATATGGCTAGCCAGTTCTCTCAGCACCATTTATTAAATAGGAAATCCTTTCCCCATTGCTTGTTTTTGTCGGGTTTAAGATCAGATGGTTGCAGCTGTGCAGTCATATTTTTGTGTCCTCTATTTTGTTCCAGTAGTCTATGTGTCTGTTCTTATAGCAGTACCATGCTGTTTTGGTTACTGTAGTCTTGTAGTATAGTTTGAAGATGGGTAGTGTGATGCCTCCAGATTTGTTGTTTTTGCTTAGGATTGTCTTGGCTATTTGAGCTCTTTTTTTTAGTTCCATATGAATTTTAAAATAGTTTTTCCTAATTCTGTGAAGAATGTCAATAGTAGTTTAATGGGAATAACATTGAATCCATAAATTGCTTTGGGCAATATGGATATTTTCACAATATTGATTCTTCTGAACCATGAGCATGGAATCTTTTTCCATTTGTTTGCGTCATCTCTGATTTCTTTGAGCAGTGGTTTGTAGTTCTCCTTGAAGAGGTCCTTCACTTCCCTTATTATTGTTATTCCTAGGTATCTTATTCTTTTTGTGGCAATTGTGAATGGGAGTTCATTCATGATTTGGCACTCTGCTTGCCTGTTGTTGGTGTATAGCAATTCTTGTGATTTCTGCACATTGATTTTGTATCCTGAGACTTTGCTGAAGTTGCTTTCTTTGGTCTGTAGCTATTACTGCCTCAATTTCAGAACTCATTATTTGTCTATTTGGGTAATCAGTTTCTTCTTGGCTCAGTTTTGGGAGGGTGTATGTGTCCAGGAATTTATCCATTTCTTCTAGATTTTCTAGTTTATGTGCATAGAGGTGTTTATAGTATTCTCTTGTAGTTGTTTGTATTTCTGTGGTGTCAGTAGTGATGTCCCTTTTATCATTTCTGATTGTGTTTATTTGAATCTTCTCTCTTTTTTTTAATTAGTCTAGCTAGCAGTATATCCATTTTATTATTCTTTTCAAAAAATCAATTCCTGGATTTATTGATTTTTTGAAGGTTTTTTTTTGTGTGTGTGTTTCTGTATCCTTCAGTTCAGCTCTGATATTGGTTATTTCTTGTCTTCTGCTAGCTTTGGGGTTTATTTGTTCTTAGTTCTCTAGTTCTTTTAGTTGTATTGTTAGGTTGTTAACTTGATATCATTCTAGCTTTTTGATATGGGCATTTAGTGCTATAAATTTCCCTCTTAACACTGCTTTAGCTGTATCCCGGAGATTCTGGTACATTGTATTTTTTGTCCTCAGTGGTTTCAATGAACTTCTAGATATTTGCCTTGATTTCATTATTTACCGAAGAGTCATTCACGAGCAGTTTGTTCAGTTTCCATGTAATTGTATGGTTTTGAGTGAATTTCTTAATTTTGAGTTCTAATTTGATTGTGCTGTGGTCTGAGAGACTGTTTATTATGATTTCCATGTTTTTGCGCTTGCTGAGAGGTGTTTTACTTCCAAGTATGTGATCAGTTTTAGAGTAAGTGCTGTGTGGCAATGAGAAGAAGGTATATTTTGTTGTTTTTGGATGGCAAGTTCTATATATATCGGTCAGGTCCACTTGATCCAGAGCTGAGTTCAAGTCCTGAATGTCTTTGCTAATTTTCTTTCTCAATGATCTGTCTAATATTGTCATTGGGATGTGGGATGTTAAAGTCTCCCACTATTACTGTGGTGAGCGTCTAAGTTACTTTGAAAATATCTAAGAACTTGCTTTACAAATCTGGGTGCTCCTGTATTGGGTTCATATATATTTAGGATAATTGGCTCTTCTTGTTGAATTGAACCCTTTACCATTATGTAGTATCCTTTGTTTTTGATCTTTGTTGGTTTAAAGTCTGTTCTGCCAGAAACTAGGATTGCAACCCCTGCTTTTTTCTGTTTTCCATTTGCTTAGTAAATTTTTCTCCATCGCTTCATTTTGAGCCTGTGAGTGTCATTACATGTGAGATGGATCTCTTGATGACAGCATACTGATTGACTTCATTCTTCATCCAACTTACCACTCTGTGTCTCTTATCTGAGGCCTTTAGCCCATTTACATTTAAGGTTAGTGTTGTTATGTGTGGATTTGATCCTGTCATCATGTTGCTAGCTGGTTATTTTGCAGGCTTGTTTATGTTGTTGCTTCATAGTGTCACTGGTCTGTGTACTTCGGTGTGTTTTTGTATTGGCTCATGATGATTTTTCCTTTCCATATTTAGTGCTTCCTTCAGGAGCTCTTGCAAGGCAGCTCTATTGTTAACAAATTCTCTCCACATTTGCTTGTTTGAAAATAATCTTATTTCCCCTGTGCTTATGAAGCTCAGTTTGGCTGGATATGAAATTCTGAGTTGGAAATTCTTTTCTTCAAGAATGTTGAATTCTTAAAGAATTGACCCCCCATCTCTTCTAGCTGGTAGGATTTCTGTGGGGAGGTCCACTGTTAATCTGATAGGCTTCCCTTTGTAGGTGATGTGGGCTTTCTCTTTGGCTGCCTTTAACATTTTTTCTTTCATTTCAACCTTGGAGAATCTGATGATTCTGTCTCTTGGGCATAATATTCTCATGAGGTATCTTACTGTTGTTCTTTGCATTTCCTGAATTTTAATGTTGGCCTGTCTTGCTAGATTGGGGAAGTTCTCCTGGATGATATCCTTAAGTATGTTTTCCCACTTGGTTCCACTCTTTCCGTCTCTTTCAGGTACCCCAATCAGTCATAGATTTGGTCTCTTTACATAATCCCATATTTCTCAGAGGCTTTGTTCATTCCTTTTCATTTTATTTCTCTATTCTTGTCTGTGTATCTTATTTCAGAATGATAGTCTTCAAGTTCTGATTTTTTTTCCCTGCACTTGGTCTATTCTGCTATTAATACTTGTGATTGCATTGTGAAGTTCTTGTAGTGTGTTTTTCAGCTCTAACAGGTTGGTTATGTTCCTCTTTAAACTGAATGTTTTGGCTGTCAGCTCCTGTGTTGTTTTATCATGATTCTTAGCTTCTTTACATTGTGTTAAAACATGTTCCTTTAGCTCAGCAAAGTTCATTATTACCCACCTTCCGAAGCCGACTTATGTCATTTTAGCCATCTCAGCCTCAGCCTTTGTTAGAGAGATGTTGCAAGCATTTGGAGGAAAATGGGCACTCTGGCTTTTTGAGTTTTCAACATTTTTGTGTTGATTCTTTCTTATCTTGCTGGGCTTCTCTACCTTCGATCTTTGAGGTTGCTGACCTTTGGATAGGATTTTTGTGGGGTGTTGTTGTTTTCTGTTTGTTTGTTTTTCTTTTAACAGCCTGGTGACTCTTCCAAATATGGGCAAAAAATATTAAGTTATGTACAAAGGACTCCTGTATAAACCTTTTGGAGTGATGGATGGCTGCTTGGTAGTGACAGTGTAATAATGGCTTCCCTGAGTCATCGTGCTATGCCTGAGGGAGGTGAGAAGTCAGAGACAACTGGTCTCATAGAAGGAACAGTTTTTCAGCTCAACTTCGTATGGGTCAGGTTCTTCATTCCCCATGACAGGGGTTAGATTTCAGTGGTCGCTAATCTGAGGACATGATCCAGACAGAGATTAATGAGAAACCCTAACCCTCTCTGGAATGTGCGCAGAGCTTGTGACTGCAGAGCATGGCTCCAGAAAAACTGGTTTAAGAAGCCAGAAGCCCAAATTGTCTAAAGTAGGATATTAGATCCTTGGCTAAGGAAAGATGAGCACCCTGAACACAGGCCCTGGTCTGGGGCTTGGTGTGCAATGCTCAGATCATGCTCTTACCTTGTAAGTTCGACCCTGTGATGATCGGCAAGAAGGTGACTCAGTGTACAAACAGGCATATTTAAATGTTAAGTTTCCCTGAGACATTAAGATTATTTAAAATCTAAAGCGTGATGATCATGGCCCCTCCTTCAGAGAAGCGTGTAAGAAGATTAATTTCAATTTTTGGTGTCCTCCTTCAAGCTGATAATAGGAATGACTTGATTCATTTGTTCAATTGTTCATTCATCTACTAAACTGACAAGTATTTTTTTGGTACCTGATACATGCCAGGTGTTATGCTAGGCACTGGGGACACAAGTAACAACGTGATTTAAGTAACTTGAAAATTTGGTGAAGAGTGGACATAAAATAAACATGCACTCAAATAAATGTATAATTTTATGTATTTATTTATTTAAATTTATTTATTTTGAGATGGAGTCTCTCTCTGTTGCCCAGACTGGAGTGCAGTGACACAATCTCAGCTCATTGCAACCTCTGACTCCCAGGTTCAAGCAATTCTCCTGCCTCAGCCTCCCGAGTAGCTGGGACTACAAGCACGTGCCACCATGCCTGGCTAATTTTTGTATTTTTAGTAGAGACGGGCTTTCACCATATTGGCCAGGCTGATCTCAGACTCCTGACCTTGTGATTCTCCTGCCTCGGCCTTCCAAAGTGCTGGGATTACAGGGGTGAGCCACTGCACCTGGCCCATAAATGTATAATTTTAATTGTGTTAAATGCCAAGAAAGATAATAATGGGAGTAGGAGCATCTAATTTATGTTTGAGGCTCTAAGAAGATCTTTCTCCTTAGTAAATCTTGAATTCTTTGGGGATCCCACTTACGGAAGGTTTATGAAATGAGGACTGCAGTAAGATTCTCTGATGGGATCTCCATAAAAATCAGAGGATATAAGTGGATTTGGAAGCAGAATAAATTTCCTTTCTGGTCTGCACATTCTCTCATACCATACATTAGCCAGATATGTGTTATTCCCAGTTTCATTTCCAGCACCTAGACACAATGGCTAGCATGTAGTAGGTATTCACTAACGTTAATTGAATATATGAATAACTTAAAAGCTGACATTTTTATACTTACCTGTTTTTGTTTAAGTTGTTCAGAGCAGAGCTGAAAGTAGGAGACGGAATCAAACTGGGAGATGACCTACAGAATATGTGAAAAGCTTGTGAACAATACCAGACAGAAAAAGATAGTGAAGTCAAAGACCAGTTGGAAGGAAAAGGAATTATCTCATATTGAGACTTACAGGTCAGGATGAGGCAACAGGTTCCTGCCAGTAAAGCTTTTCATTCCAGCCTTAGTGACTATCATCTAGGCCTTCATGCCAGGATGGCTGAGAAATGCTGTCTCTGCTCTTCACTGCCCTCCCACAGACTTTCAGTTATGAGATGAGCAAGTTCTGGGGATCTGATATACTGCATGGGTGGTGAGGGATGTATTAATGAATTTGGTCGTGGTGATACAAATATCAAGTCATCATGTTCTACATTTTGAATATATACAATCTATTTGTCACTTAAATATTTTTATCAAGAAATAAAGAAAATGAGAAGAAACCTCTTCAACTCTGGGGACACCAATAAGTCAGGTAATGGCAGAATGAGGAGGAAGGAGAAGTATGGAGAGTTTGAAATAGAGAACAATGAATCAAATGTATTTTCCTTTTTTTTGTCCATCATAACAAACTTTCTAAGATATGGAAAGTTTATTTTGGTTTAACTTTAGGTAACCCTATTGATATGGCCAAGTTTCCACACTAATGTCAACAGTGGAATTGTGCAGGCTCTGAAATGAGGGATAATGTAGAAATGATCACTGGCTGGGATAGGACATTGTAATACTTGCCTAGTCTTCCATCTAAAAGTAGTTAACTTACTTAGCTTCAGTGGGCAAAGAATACATCTGGTGACCCACTTAAAATAGGCCACACTTAAAGCTGTCCTGTGTTAAAGGAGACTCTCTTAAATGGACCACCCCGAATGTTACATGAGATGGTGTCTTTCTGCCAATAAGCTTAGCAGTGTTTTATAAATAAAAAGATGATGTTAGGGAGAAGGGTTCTTCCCCCCCTTTCTCTTTGTCTCTGCCTCTGTACGTCTGTCTTTTAATTCACATAGAGAATTTTATTATATAAATCTTCTGCTAATCTGTGCAATGACAAAGCAATTTCAACCCAGGAAAAATGATTCTACTCCCTTGCCTCTTACGTGAGATAAGACTGTTTCAGTTTTGTGAAAAACTAGGGCAGACTACATTCTACAGAAGCAACTTTTCTAAGTGACAGTAGATCCTCTAATCACTTCTTGGTTCCTACAGGACTTCTGCTGGGTCCCTGAAAGAAACCTCACGTTCAGGGCGGAAAACGAAACATAGGCTAGTTGACAGCTGCTTGAAGAATGCAGTTGCTGGCTATCTCCAGACAGGGGGTTCTGTTGTGCTTTGAAGAATAATATGAAAATTCAAGCTCAGAATAAGCTTCTGTAATTTGAAAATTAAAACTCCACCCTAAACCTTCACCAGCATGTGAAGCCAAATCCTTTTAGATGTGCAAGAGGGATCTGTTTACTTTGTATGGAAAATCATTTTCTTTTTATTAGCAAGCTCCAGGGTTTCCTGATGATCTGAAGGGCTCCTGCCTTTCTGAGGGCAGTCCTGGGGCACTCTTGGCACAAATAGAGGCCAGAGAGATTGGAAATATTATTTTGCAACATTTTCTGCCTGGTTTTAAAGTCAAGGAAGACAAATGGTTCAGATAATTTCAGCAATACCTTTGAATGTGAATTGCCTCGTTGTCCTGAGCTGACCTAGTGAGGTTAAAATCAAACCAAACCCAAACAAACAAAAAAATAAAAATAAAAACTGAAACCAACATACCATGAACAACTCTTCCCTTCTTCAGCCAGCCTGTTTGACCCAGAAAAAGGTAGCTATCTTTTTCCTATTATCAAAACCAACAGAAGAATCTGCTCATTGCTTTTTGGACTCATGATGGGGAAGGGTGGGGTGGGGTGGGTAGCAGGGGGTTCAGTAATTGTCTTAGTATTTCTTTTTCTTTTTCTTTTTTTTTTCTGCTATAACAGAATATCACAGAGTGGGCAACTTATAAACAATAGTAGTTTATTTGGCTCACAGTTCTGGAGGCTGAGAAGTCCAAGATCAAGGGACCATATCTAGTGAGGGCCTTCTTGCTGCATTACAACATAGCAGAAGGCATCACATGGTGAGAGAACATGACATTTAACATAAGATTGAATTCACAGCCTCAAGTCCTTTTATAATTGGCATTTATCCATTTATGAGGGCAGGAGTCCTCATGGGAGTCCTCATGATTTAAATACATCCCATTAGGCCCCACCTCCCACCACTGTTGCACTTGGGATTAAGTTTCCAACATATGCCTTTTGGGGGACACATTTAAACCATTACAGTTGTCATTAAATCTTTTTCTTGATGTCACCATGCTCACTTTTATCTTCTTCCTGTTGTTGAATTGTTCACCTCTAACAAGCAAGCCATCCTTATTTGTTCTCATCTCACCTTAAATTCCACTAAGAGACCTCCTTTATCAGATTTATCTTGAACATTCTAGCCCACAGTTATCTCCCCATCTCTCACCTATAGCAGAAATATTATTCAGGTCCCCAAGCACTCTACTGCTGGAATCCAGGTATTTTTTTCCACTCCCTTGCCTCTTATGTGAAATAAGACTGTTTCTAGCAGTCTTCTAACTTTTGTGAGCTACAAGATCATCCCTGGATTTCCTACCCAGAGACTAAAACCCTTGAATTTCAGTAGACTTTAGACTTCTTGGTTCAACCACAGCTCCACCAGTGACTCCACTGTCAGCTCCCTCTGCCAGCTCCCTCTGCCTTTTAAATGCTGTGCAACCCACACTCCCCTTTCCTCTCTACTTTAACATCCATTCACCGACCTAAGATCTGCTCTTTGTTCATGTTTCCCAGCCTTCAGCTTTTCTAGTGCCAATGTGCTCCATTTTTGGAGTAATCCTGTCTGTCAACTGTGGTTCATTGTAAAATGAGCATGCCCTAACCTGCACTTCCAGGTGGCTTCATGATATTATTGTAATTACATTCCCTGACTACTGTAGGCAAAATGAAACACATGCTATGAAAGTAGGTATGTGTTATGCTGGTTCACAAGGCAAACTTTAAAAGAAAATGAGTGAGGTCTCCTTAGGACCTTTTCCACTGATTGGCCCCTTCTTCTAATGGGGGTTCATAATAGTCACTGCTTCTCTACTAATAGCATGAAATGCTTGCTTCTGGATCTTGTTTTTAAGTCTTTAGAACAGAGAGGTGATGATAAGTGGGTATTGTAATAAAGCTTCACTAGTGTACTTGATAAACCTCTATTTTTTTTTTTTTTTTTTTAGCTGGAGTCTCGCTCTGTTGCCCAGGCTGGAGTGCAGTGGTGTGATCTTGGCTCACTGCAACCTCCACCTCCCAGGTTCAAGCGATTCTCCTGTCTCAGCCTCCCAAGTAGCTGGGATTACAGGCACACACTACCCCCTCCTGGCTAGCTTTTTGTATTTTTAGTAGAGACGGGGTTTCAGCATGTTGGCCAGCCTGGTCTCGAACTCCTGACCTTAGGTGATCCACTTGCCTTCGCCTCCCAAAGTGCTGGGACTACAAGCATGAGCCACTGCGCCCAGCCTAGTGTACTTGATAATCTTATGTGCACTGTGAAGTTTGAGAAAAGATAAGAGTGGGGTAATGGGTAGTGATGGTTTCACTAAAGAACAACCTTGGGCCTGGTGCTAAATAGTTACTTTGTGTATGTTCCTTATTTAAATGTGGCAAGAAACTTTCATTTCAGACTTATCAATGGATGAGACTTTTTAGAGTTTATTTCCTAGCTGCTAATTTTCTGGATTTGTTATTTAGAGCATGAACTTAAGAAGCTGAGAAATACGAGTTCAAATCATTCTTGTTTTCTGTGGGTAAGCATTTTAGTGCTTTAAAATAGGATTATCAATTTCTCGTCTGTAAAATATGGGAGTGACAACGCCTACTTAATGGGATTGATGTGACAAATAACTGAGATATTTTAATCAAGGTGTGAATTACAGTGACTGTTCTACAGTAGATACTCAGTAAGTGAGAGCAGTGGTTATAACCTAGAAATATGCTTCTGGCCAGGGAGGAGACACCCAGAATCAATCCCGTTGGTATTAAAATTTTTTCTTTAAGGTTTTGCAGATAAAAAGTAAGGCCATGGTTCATAAAGATTCTGAGCTCAGAGTGATGGACTCTTGGGTTCTCACAGAGCTAGTGAGGAAAAAATGAAAGGGAAAGTCAGCATACACACACACACACACACACACGTGCACACACACCCCACCCCTCAGTCTTTCAGATAGGGTCTTTAACAGTAAACCAAGGTTCACTTACAGAGTTCCCATAACAAATGAGCATATGGTGAGCATTTGACAGCGAGAAATACATATCCTTTAAGGAAGCTCTTAAGTTCTCGCAAATTCAATAAGAATAGAAGAATGTCTTAAAAATCAGAAGACATCGGAAACATAGGGAAACGCTCAGTAGTTTATTCTTTGTTAAAACTTGCAACATAGAGGTGTCTGTCTACATGTAGCCCTCTGAGTTAGGATGCATTCCTCCACACTACAGCCTAGAGAAAACAGATCTGCGTGTCCTTTAATCCCTGACCATTGTAGATCAAGTTACTTCTTTGAAAGAACTTTTCTTTCTCTAGCCAACTAAATGAATAGAAAATGATGTACTTAATTGTTTTCTAAATTGCAATTTTTCTCCCACAGATGTTTTTTATCAGTGTTGAGCCCAGTGGACTCTGTCAGTCACATGGGGAGATGAAGTCATGTGGTAATAAAAGAGACGGGGTTGGGGGAGGAAGGGAAATACCATACAGTATATTGTCTAATTGAAAAATGTGCCACATAAATGCTGAACTTGAAATCTCTCCCTCCCCAAGGGCTACTCGTGACAAACAATGCACACATCTTCTGCACTGGAAAGATTAGACTTCTCCCCTTTCTCCATTATTAATTCAGGTCAATGCAAGAGTTTCCTTTTTTTCCCCCCCCTTTTTTGGGTTAAGTCATTCTACTGGAATTGTGCTGCAAGGTAAGATTCCAAAGTGAAATCTTAAATGCAAAGGTGATGGCATCTGATCTAGAGGGTGAAGGTTACAGTGATAATGATAAAGGATAGCGTTAGATTAAACTCTAACTTTGTAGAAGGAAGATGAGAACTAACAACAATATCCATGGATGTGTCTGAGAAATGATTGCTAATGATAATGCAACCTAAAATGTTGAGGAGGCTGGGAGAATTACAGCACTTGGAAAATTCAAAAAGGCTCAGGCTTCAATGCCTGTTAATGAAAGCTGGAACCATAAGTACAGTGGAGCAGGAAGGACAGAGAGAAGGGAAGGTTGCATGTGTTTTTCATAGCAAGAAGAAGAATGTTACAGATGTAGGACCCATGTCCGCATCAGAGATATTAGGAGACAAAGAGAGGCTGATGTTCACAAGCAAACCTAAAGAAGTAAGAGGTTTTAACTTCCCCCTCCGCCAATAGCCCATTATGGAAAGCAAATGAGAATTGACTGCGGTACAAAAGTGTTGGCCTAGAAGGTCCTCTGAGAGCTCTTTCTAGTTCTCCACCTATCTTCATTTGCACTGCCTTTTACCCTCGCTTGACTGTGCTTTAAATTTTCTGTAGGAAGTGACTTGTAACCAGTGAGATGGTAACTAAGGGGCTTTTATCAGCCCTCACTGTTAAGAAGACCTCTCTCTTATGTTGGAAAAAAAAAGGCACTTTCCTCTTCTTCTGCCATTATTGAAGAAGGAGAGCATCTGGTCATTATATAAGAAACTCAATGAATCACTTATTTTATTTTTTGCTCATTTAATTTAGCTGTGTCTCATATTTGACTAAAACTAACTCCAGGGATTTCTCCAGGTTCTTTGATTGCACTGGAATCTTAATGAGTCATCCATTTCTTTGAAATATGAGGATTATTACCCAAGTTTTATAATCCTTTAACTAAACAGTAATTTTTTTGTAGTAATATTTGGAATAGCTAGATTCAAACTGCATAAGAGAGAGTCACCATGTATAATACCAAAGCTTTATGGGGAAAAATCATATTGCATTAAGGTGCAGATGATTAGGGATTTGTCTGGGCTGTAAAACATACTTCAACCTTTCTGTTTCTCAATGTTCATCTCTGTGTTAAAATAAACATCCTCCTTCTCATCATGATTGTCATTGTCATCGTCATCAGCATCATCACTTTTCCTCTTACCTTCTTGTTCTTCTTCCTCTTCTTTTCCCTATTCTGCCCTGTCTTTTGTTTGTCCCCTACCTCCTTCTCCTCCTTCTTCTTTTTCCTGTCTCTTCTTGCATTTCTTTTCCCTTTTTTCTTTTGCCTATCCTTCTCCTTCTCTTCATGTTTTCTTTTTTTCTCTATCACTTTTTTCTTCCCCTCCCTCACTTCCTTCTTTCCATTTTCTCTATATATTTTTGACTTTTCACTCTGTGTCAAGGTTTAGTGAAGCCTCTTACTTATGTCATCTCATCACATCTTGGTAATAGGCCTAAATATTATTTTAAGAAAAGCAAATGAAGTATCAGAAAGGAATAATTAATTTATTTATTTACATGGCTAGTAAATATGACTTTGGATATCTCTAACTCCAAATCCATGCTTTTAGCCAAAACCTCTCTAGGAGACATGAAAAATATTGTGGGAGAAAGGTTGAAATAATCAGTGTTGTAATTAAACTTTAAATTTGTAATTTAAGAGTATAAAACGTAACTTTAGACTTGTGAAAATTTGGAAGTTAATTGAAATAAGGTAGTTAAAATGCTTATATGACAATATGGTTTGGCTGCGTCCCCATCCAAATCTCATCTTAAATTGTGGTTCCCATGAAATCCCCACATGTGGTGGGAGGGACCTGGTGGGAGATAATTGAATCATGGGGGTGGTTTCTTCCATGCTGTCCTTGTGATAGTGAGGAAGTTCTCACAAGATCTGATGGTTTTATTAGGGGCTTCCCCCTTCGCTGAATTCTCATTCTTCTCCTTCCTGCCACTTTGTGAAGAAGGATGTCTTTGCTTCCCCTTCTGCCATGTTTGTAAGTTTTCTGAGACCTCCTCAGCCATGCCGAACTATGAGTCAATTAAGCATCTTTCCTTTGTATAATAAATTACCCAGTCTCAGGTATCTCCTTATAGCAGCATGAGAATGGACTAATACAGTAAATTGGTACTGCACAGAGCAGGGTACTGCTATAAAAATACCTGAAAATGTAGAAGCAATTTTGGAACTGGGTAACAGGCAAAGGTTGGAATGTTTGGAGGGCTCACAATAAGACAGGAAAATGTGGGAAAGTTTGAAACTTCCTAGAGACTTGGAGGTCTCAGAAGACAGGAAGATGTGGGAAAGTTTGGAATGTCCTAGAGACTTGTTGAATGGCTTTGACAAAAATGCTAATAGTGATATGGACAATGAAGTCCAGGCTGAGGTGGTCTCAGATGGAGATGAGGAACCTATTGGGAACTAGAGTAAAGTTCACTCTTGCTGTGCAAAGAGACTGGCAGTATTTTGCTCCTACCTAAAGATTGCTGGGCTTTGAACTTGAGAGAGATGATTTAGGGTATCTGGTGGAAGAAATTTCTAAGTGGCAAGACATTCAAGAGGAAGCAGAACATTAAAGTTTGGGAAATTTGTAGCCTCGCAATGCAATAGAAAAGGAAACCTCATTTTCTAGGGAGAAATTGAAGCTGGCTCCAGAAATTTGCATAAGTTATGAGGAGCCAAATGTTAATTACCAAGACAATGGGGAAAATGTTTCCAGGGCATGTCAGAGACCTTCATGGCAGCTCCTCCCATCACAGGCCCAGAGGTCTAGGAGGAAAAAATGGTTTTGTGGGCTGGGCCCAGGGCCCACCTGCTCTATGCAGCCTCAGGACTTGGTGCCCAGTGTTCCAGCTGCTTCAGCTCCAGCTGTGGCTAAAAGGGGCCAACCTACAGCTCAGGCCATTGCTTCAGAGGGTGTAAGCCCCAAGTCTTGGCAGTTTACCTGTGGTGTTGGCCTGCAGGTGCATAGAAATCAAGAATTGAGGTTTGGGAGCCTCTGTCTATATTTCAGAGGATGTTTGGAAATGCCTGGGTGTCCATGCAGAAGTTTGCTGCGGGGGTGGAGCTCTTGTAAAGAACCTCTGCTAGAGCAGTGTGGAAGGAAACTGTTAGGTCAGATCCCCCACACAGAGTCCCCACTGGGGCACTGCCTAGTGGGGCTGTGAGAAGAAGGCCACCAGCCTCCAGACCCCAAAATGGTAGATCCACTGACAGCTCGTACCATGCACCTGGAAAAGCTGCTGGCACTCAATGTCAGCCCATGAAAGCAGCCAGGAGGAAGGCTGTACCCTGCAAAGCTACAGAGGTGGAGCTGCCCAAGGCTGTGGGAACCCACCTCTTGCATCAGCATGACCTGGATTCGAGACATGGTTTCAAAGGAGATCATTTTGGAACTTTAAGGTATAATGACTGCCTCGTTGGATTTTGGACTTGCATAGGGCCTATAAACCCCTTGTTTTGGCCAATTTCTCCCACTTGGAATGGGTGTATTTACTCAATGCCTGTACCCCCATTGTATCTAAGAAGCAACTAACTTGCTTTTGATTTTATAGGCTCATAGGCAGAAGGGACTTGCCTTGTCCCAGATGAGACATTGGACTTGGACTTTTGGGTTAATGCTAGAATGAGCTAAGATTTTGGGGGACTGTTGGAAAGCCATGAATGTGTTTTGAAATGTGAAGACATGAAATTTGGGAGGGTCCAGGGTGGAATTATATGGCTGTGTCCCCATGCAAATCTCATCTTGAATTATAGTTCCCATAATCCCCACATGTAGTGGGAGGGACCCAGTGGGAGTTAATTGAATTATGGGAGTGGTTTCCCTCGTGCTGTTCTTGTGATAGTGAGGAAGTTCTCACAAGATCTGATGGTTTTATAAGCGGCTTCCCCCTTCACTTGATTCTCATTCTTCTCCTTCCTGCCATGTGAAAAAGGATGTGTTCACTTCTCCTTCTGCCACGATGGTAAGTTTCCCAAGGCCTCCCCAGACATGCTGAACTGTGAGTCAATTAAACCTCTTTCCTTTATAAATTACCCGGTCTTGGGTATGTCTTTAAAGCAGCATTAAAACAGACAAACACATATAATAAATCTTTCTTTTTTTGAGACAGTGTCTTGCTCTGTTGCCAGGCTGGAGTATAGTGGTGTGATTGGCTCACTGCAACCTCCGTCTCCTGGGTTCAAGCAATTCTGCCTCAGCCTCCCAAGTAGCTGGGACTCTAAGTGTGTGCCACCACATCTGGCTAATTTTTGTATTTTTCTTTTAGTAGAGATGAGGTTTCATCAGGTTGGCCAGGCTGGTCTTGAACTCCTGACCTGAAGTAATTTGCCCGCCTTGGCCTCCTAAAGTGCTGGGATTACAGGCATGAGCCACTGCACTTGGCCAGTAGTTTTTAATAGTATAATCTATAAAGAAGAAATGAAATAGGAATGTGATAGTACTTTGAAATATAGAAAGGTCTTTATATTAAATAATTATTTATTAAATGTATTTATTAAAACTCACAGGGGATGCTCAAGGATGAATGCATGTGTTATTACAAAGGACTCAACAGTCCTTGGAAAATGCACATTTGTATTTGTTAGAATCAACTATCAAGTAACAGAGACCAAATTACCATAGCTTTACACTTTACAAAAAGAAGTCTGGAGATGGACTCTTTCAAGGCAGTCACAGTGGCTCATTGATGTCTTCCAGGTCCTCCATTCTTTGTTTCTTTTTATACTACCATTTTGAGTATGTTGGCTTGTGTTCCTTAGATTTGTACCTCATTATGCTAAGAGATCTGTCATAGCTCCTAGGGTCATATCTCACCTAATTACATTATTACATTTAGAGACAGAGGGAAAAAGTTTTTCGTCTTTTGAGGATCTTTTTTTTTTTTTTCGTTTTTGTTTTTTAAAGAAAGGAAATAGTTTCCAGAAACTGCTTCCACTCAACTCCCTAGCACACTTTCTCTTATGTGTCATTAGCCAGGTCTGGGTTACATGCCCACTTCTGATCGCTGGCAGAGGAAATGGAATGGCAAGTGGGGCCAGAGAAGGAGCTAAACTTCTTCAAAAATACAAGATGTCTGCTTGCTACCTGAATATGTTTGGAGTTTAATTAGCAAGTAAGAGGGCAAAATGGATGTTGCATAAACAGTGAACACTGCCTGCTATACCACCTTATCCATTTCACAGGGAAAATATATCTTCCTTAATTTCCCTCAACTGAGAGCAAACCTGTATGGAATATTTTGCCTTGAGGAAGCAAAGATGGAGAAGAAGACAGCATCCTATGGAAAGTTATAGTTGGTTTGCCTCTTTCTTTCAAACTTTTGTATATTCTGTTAGTATTCTAATCTAAATACCAGGAGAATTGTGAGCAGAAAAGTAGAGGAGAATGACTAAAAATTAAAGAACAAGACAAGCTTTATTTTTTTGAGAGGAGATATAGACAAGTGAGGGATAGGCATGTAAATAAGTAAATATGTCACTGAAGATGGATGGAACATTACATGTGGCACAGCACAAGGAGAAACAGAGTTCACTGCAGTCATGACAAAGGGGTGAGACAGGGACTCTGGAAAGGTCTGAAAGATTCAAAAGTAAGTTTATCACCCTTTTTAAGAACACAGCACAGTGTGTCAATGACCATAAGAATAGTCTAATATTCCAGATTGCTAATTGATGATGATGATGGTGATGATGATGATGATGATGATGATGACGATGTCAATATATAGTGTTTACAACATGTCAGCTGCTGTTCTTAGGACTTTCTCCATGGTCATTTAACTGTTGTGACCACACTACAAAGTAGGGTCTGTTATCATCCCATTTTTTTCCATGAGGAAACTGACACAGACAGGTGAAGAACTTCCCCAAGCTTAACACAGCTAGTAAATGGCAGATCTATGATTTTTTTTTTCTTTTGTTGGTTTCTTACATTTTCCCAATAATGCTATTTATGCACAATGGTTGGCTCTTTCAAATAATCATACTGAAATTTTTAATAGCATCTCTTTCATTACAAATTGATTTGGGAAAATTTGAATATTTATATACTTCACTCTTAAACATAAGCACTTTTTGGAAATCGTTAGCAATTCATCAAGAAGCCATCTTAGCAACAGTTACATAATTCACAATAAATATTAAGGCTGTATAAGGAAGTTGAAAAAACCAAAGAACTCTGAACAAGTAATGTATGTATTTAAGTTGTATTAGAGCAACAATTTGAACAGCAAAGTATTGTGCATATCCATAGCTCTTTAATTATAGCATAAGGAATTTTTTAACATTTAAGGTGATTACACTGAGAGTAGGTAAACAACTGATTTGATCCAATGGAAGTTTATCTATTGGCTTATTTCTTCTGTGCCTCTTCTTTCTTAGAATTCTTTTTCAGTTTGCAGTCTATTAGGGCCATTGTGATTGCATCTTCAGTTAGCATGGAGCAGTGCAGCTTCATGGGAGAAAGGCATAGTTCCTTGTCAATATCTCTGCTTTTGATGATCATGGCTTCTTCAACCACTTTTTCTTAACCTATTCAATGGCTAATAATCTTGGATCAATTTCAGAACCACAGCCAAACATTTAAAACCTGGCAGCCTTAAGTTTTTCCTTTTCATTCACTTGAAACTTAATTTCATTAAATTACTACCAGCTAGAGCCTTCACCAATTTAGCTCGTTTTTGGATATTTTATCAAGGAGCCTTTCATTGTTTGAATTCTCTAAATGATCAACAACCTTCTTGTGATAGAGCAGGGCCTGGTGCAACAGCTCCTGGGTGGGGACATACAGGCTCATGAGCAGCAGGTTCAAAGCTACTGGCCACCAATGATCTACTCTAGCTGCCATACTGTCAAGGCCAGAACTGGAATTCAACCCAGATATTCTGGCTCCACAGTTCATGTTCTTAACCCCTGGACTATATTATCTCTCTAGTGTCTGTGTTTTACCTAGCGTCTTAGAGTACTGAGGCCATGGCAAGGTTATAAATGGTAAAAATACAGCTAATAAAGAAGACCAATCAAGACTGTGTTACGAGGTTGAGGAGAAAAGGACACATGTGGCAATGATAAATTGCAATGTTTGGGGAAAGAAATGAGAATCAGTTATATTTTGAATGGAAACATGTTGGAGAGAAGAAATTTGCAAAGTAATAATCAGACATGTTTCAGGTTGACTAATAACCAACTGAGTTCTTAGGTCTGAGAGAAGCATGGGTTGATGGGCACTGCTGTCCTGGCAGTTCTTTTTTTCTGTTTCTCACCATGTCACTGGCCTTTCTGGTGCACCTGGACCATAATAGCACTACTAGGCTGCTCTACCAGAGTACATTGTCTTTCACTGACATAGAAGAAATACCTTCTGATATTCCAGACACCTGCAATGGGATGGAGAATGGAAAGAGGGGCCTTCATTTTGGTGGCATTTCTTGTCTAAGCAGGGATGTGTCACTCAGTGGCAAGCTCTGCCTCTCAGATAATGAATGGGGCACTGGGTCATCCATTCCAAGGTCTTGGGGCAATATCAGGATACCTCTGAGGCTTAGTTTATAATGTAGCAGTTTCTTCTGTTTGTCATATGGCAAGGCAGAATGGACTTTGAGAATCTTGTTTTTGTGATCTAGTGGTGAAGTCTTACCTTTGGGACAGCAGCCCAATTATTCATAATTATTGAAGAAGTAAGTCAGAAGGTAGTTTCATATATGCGTCTGCCTAAAGGTCAGATGGAACTGTGGAACTCCATGACAAGCTCACAGAATGTTCCATTCTCCATCTACACGCAGCCTGATAACTGTATTTTCATAGAATTAGAGACTTATAATATTTAAGGTATTTTAAGGTAATGTATCTCATTCAAATCTCTCTCTTTACAGATGAGGAAACTGAAGCCCAGAGAGATGAAATGATTTTCCATGTTAATACAGAGACAGCTGGTACTGGACAGTATGTTATTTTACCTAGTAGTCAATGCTCTTTCCTATACACCTCCCTGGCTTGGATAAATAACATTGTCTGGAAATGGGAAAGATAATTATAACTGGGACAATAGTAGAGAGAAGAAACTTTAGAAACTCTGACTAGAGCAGAAGGGCAAGCAAACCAGTTTGACTCAGCACTTTGTTTGAAACTGAGGCTTATTGGATGTTAAATTATAGGAGCCTCTATCCCATTGACTGAATTTTTTTTTTGTGGGGGGAGTAATCTTCTCACCCACATGAAAGTAAGGAATTCTTCCATAAGCATTTAAGTACTACTATTAAGGGAACTCAAAGAGGTCATTTACAAAATAGCTCATTTACCCTTCCCACCAAGAATTTGTTGCTTTAATTGAGGGGAGTGGTTTTTTGAGAATTGGCTGGCCCGGCATTAAGCTTAAATCATTTGCTTTCCATCTTACTCCTCCTTTCCCTTGACCTTATCTGGGATTTTACTTTATTAATTAACTTGAAACGTGCTTTCTATAGGTAGCATGAGTTTTTGGTTAAAAAACAGTTCGAAAAACACCCCCCAAAATGTAGTGAGAAGAAAATCATTTGAATTCCTATCCCCCCCCAGGCTTCTAGTTCTCTTTTCTAAAGACAGACTCTCAAACAAGCTTTTTCTGTTTTCCTAAGCTATGTCTAATTAAGTATATGTTACTATATAGCTGCTTCTTTTTATACACACGGCACCATATTATTCTGTGTTGTACCCTTTCTTTTTCACTTAATATTTCTTAAAGATGATTGCCTATCTGTGTAGAGATTTACTTCATTCCATTTACATTTTACAATATTGATAAAATGTATTCTATTTTATCTCTTTCTAGTGCCTGATGTGTGGCCAGATCCCAGAAGATGAGTTTCTCTAAGAAGATCACATGAACCGGCCGGGCGCGGTGGCTCAAGCCTGTAATCCCAGCACTTTGGGAGGCCGAGACGGGCGGATCACGAGGTCAGGAGATCGAGACCATCCT
>NW_012102110.1:4526297-4569096 GCF_000951045.1 Mandrillus leucophaeus
AAAAAAAAAAAAAAAAAAGAAGATCACATGAACCATCCCGAAAGGCCTGTTGCTTCGAGGCTCAGGAATCCAGGGACCCCTTCCTATTATGCGAACTTCCTGGGTGAGTGTTTTATAGTGAAATCATATGTCAGATTGTGATTCTCAGACAACCTTCCCAGTCTGGCTTAAGAGGAGAGGGTTGTCGGGGGAGGTCCTGGGAAAGCCGACTTGCCTTAAGATTGTCTTCTTGGCTGCTGGGTGAAGCTGCACTCCTACTCTGAGATTTCTCTGAGGAGACATTGGGTTTTCCTGGCAGGCAGAGCTTCAGGCTACTCAGCGGAATGTCTATGGTTCTGTAGCTTCAAGAGGAGCCAGGAAGCTGAGCTTCCAAGCCAAGGGAAACACTGCTTCAGACTCAAGACCACGATTTGGCAGAGACCACGGGGCCTGCTGAATTTAGGATAGGACTCATACCCCTTCCTTACTCAAACCACTCTTTCCCAGTAAAAGAGGATGGAGGTGACCTAAGAAATCTGCTTTATTCACCAGCACACAGCAGTTGCTTGGGTGAAATGGGCTCCGGTCCCATTTTGGTACAATAGGAAAGGCAAGTGCCTCCCTCTCTATCTGGGAAGAAAGGAGAAGGAAGCCAGAGTGGAAATCAGACATCTCAAGTCTCAGCAGCAGTCTTGGTCTGTGCTTAGACAAATAATCTCAAGGTGACCCAAATCCCCCTATTCGTTCTGAAAACAGACAGTGCCAGAGTGAAACAGAATTAAATTGTTTCTCTTTCATGGCAGCTGAAGTGTAAAAACCATTCTATTCCGACCTTGTGGCCAGAATATCCTGACACCTCATAAATTATCTTAAGGGGTCAGGGCTCAGGGAGGTTTGCGAGGGCTGCGAGTCCACACTGCAGCCAACGGTCTGCGCCCCACGGCAGCAGCGGGAGCGCCTCCTTCCTGGTCTTTCCGATAGGCAGGCACCAATGTGTAGGATGTAGAGGAATGTAGTGTCCTCAGAGCCAGTTTTTATGAATTGGGACAAGCATTTGCCCTCCTTCTATGCTTGTAGGATTTGTATGGCCACAGCAACTACCTTCATGAAGGTTTTTAAGGAAGTGAGAAAAGCACAGTGATAGCTTCCATGTCGGACAGAAATTCTAGGGTGGATTTGTCTTAGCAGAAAAAAAGACAGGGGAGGGATGGAGACAACAGAGACATATATTTACACAAGACGAAGAACTAGAGAGAAAAAATGAATCAAAGAGAAGAGAAAGGAAGGTGGGAAGGGGAAACGTGGGTGACAGGAAGAAAAGTTTTCTTGATTCAGATATACACCCCCAAGCACACGCGCGCACACACACACACTGTTTCTAACACACACACTCTCTCTCTCTCACAACACACTCTCTCTCTCACACACACACACTGTTTCTAACACACACTCTCTCTCACAACACATTCTCTTATACACACACACACACTGTCTCTTATACACACACTCTCTCTCTCTCACAACACACTCTCTCTCTTATACACACACACAGTTTCTAACACACACTCTCTCTCACAACACATTCACACACACACACACACACACACTGTTTCTAACACACACACTCTCTCTCTCACAACACACTCTCTCTCTCACACACACACACTCTCTCACAACACATTCACACACACACACACACTGTTTCTAACACACACACTCTCTCACAACACATTCACACACACACACACACTGTTTCTAACACACACACTCTCTCTCACAACACATTCTCACACACACACACACACACGCCTCCTCAGCAGAGTGGAACTCTTGGACTTCTCTGCCTCCTGGTGAGTTTCTTTTAGCCCCCACATTCATCTGTGCCTTACACACAGTAGGTGCTCCATAAATGTTTGCCTACTGGTAACATCCACAGATTGGTCCCCAGAGAGGGAAACAGATTTATTTTGGGAAATTCCAAGTATGTAAAGCAAAGTCATTTGGAGCAAACAGTATTCTGATAGCTTGAACCACCATAAGGTTGAAAGAATCTGGGTATTTGTGGGTGTGTCTGGACATATTGTGTGTGGGAATGTGAGTGGGTGGTCTGGATGGGTGGGTAATAAGTGACAGGAGGGCCCTTGAAAATATAAAGGGCTCCATAACTACTGTAAAAATAAAACTGGGAATAGCATGCCCAGACCTCCAGTCATGCGGTGACCAAACCTGACCTTGGCAGAGATGAATACATTTTGGAGATGGATTCAAAAATTATTAGTCAATGTTTTTGGTCCCCATGGGCTTTTTTTTTTCTTTTTTAAAGAGCAGCTGGGCGGGTTTTTGGCAAGGCAAATGACTGCCACAGCCTGTAGAGTTCCAGAGCCCTTCCAAGCTTTTTCTAGACTCTTTTGTATTAATGCTTTTTTATTTCTGGTTCATTGTTTTCCTAATGGGATATGTCTTCTGCCTCCCCCCTTGGACAAAGGATATGATTTCTCATTGTCTCTGCTCTTAATTTCTTCCTTTATGGAAATTTTGTCTTGGGGACATAATTATGATCAGAAATACATTAGAAGTGTATTGTTTTTCCTAATTGTGTCATCCCATTCCTGATATCAGCATCTCTTAAACATCACTGGCTAGTAAAGAGATGGAAGTTAGTAAAACAAGCCACGTCATGGATGGACGATCCTTCTCCCAATTCCTCTGGCCTGGAGAAACAAAAGAAGATCCAAGGCAGAAGACAGTTAAAACCCTGTTCACATCAGGCTTCTAAATAGGTTGCAGTATATGATTTTCTGCAGCTGTCCCAGTGCATAAACATGCTCATTGGAATGTTTGTTGTAATGGTGAAAGGAGGCAGGACAAAAGGAAGTATTGATGGAATGTGGAGGGAAATCCTATACTATCCACAACTGTGGATACCTGACAAGTCTGAGTTGGTATATGTATGTCTTCATACATATGTCTACTAATATACCATAGCAAGCTCTGTGATATGTAATTTAGATTTTTTTTAATTAGAGAAATAGTTCACAAGGTTAGTAACACATCTTTAAACTTTGTGGTTATTTGGAGTATTAGGTGGTAAGTCTTAGAAATAAACTTTCTTAGATGCTGGAGATTACATGCTACAGGTTTAGACATTAAGGAGTGTCATAAAACTAAAATTTTCTCTAAAAGTACATTGATAAGAACCTTCATACTATATCTCTATTTCCTTTACACATCTTTTGAGGTTTACCTAACCATTCCCCAACTAATCAGCCTAATTGTTGATTTCATGCAACCACCTCCTTCCTGTAATTGCTGTGTACATTTGTGTGTATTTGTGTTGATTTTGTATATTTTAGTTCTTTCTCATTAGACCATAATCTCATTGGGGATAGGAATCAGTACTTATCAGTCCTTTTTTTTTTTTGGCCCAGGGTCTCACTCTATTACTCTGGGCTGGAGTGCAGCATCAGGATCTCGGCTCACTGCAGCCTTGCCCTCCGGGGCTCAGGCGGGAATCAGTAATATTCTGTATCCCCAAGTGCCTGGGATTATTTTGTAAATCCTATGCATAGTCAATCAATGAAGAACATATTCTACTCTCAGAGGAGCAATTTAATGCTAGGTTGGCTTGTTTTACTAACTTCCATCTCTTTTCTAGTCTAGTCAGTGATGCTCAAGAAATGCTGATATCAGCGATGGGATATCACAATTAAGAAAAAAATACACTTTTAAAGTTATATAATACTCTTCCAAGTCAAGAGTAAATTGCCTATTAATTTTCCATGGCTTTGTAGGTAGCAAAATGGCATTTAAACTGTAGGTGTACATTTCTGATCATAAGCAATTATCCATCTTTTAATCAAATATAAACTATCTAGTTACTAAATATTTTGAAGTCAGTTTTTCTTGAGGTATTCTGTTTAATTCTTCTTGGAGCATTCTATTGGACCCCCACCTCTGTCATCATCTCCTGGATTTTGAGCCTGGTCCTATAGTCCAAAGAATCACACAGGGACAATCAACTGAATACATTTGACCTATTTCTGAACAAGGTTCTATGTCCTCTGACACCATTAACCAAAACAACTGACTTTAAGTTCTAGTCCTTATAAAATGCAAAATCGCTGCCCTAGCTCATTACTTCAATCCTCTCCTCAAAATCTTTTGCTGGATTGCAGACTGATTCATGCTTCAGCTCCTTTTCTCCCACTGTAATATTTGGCTATGTGGGTCCTAGACACATTGCAAATGCATTCTACAGCTTTCCTCCTCTTCTTTCCGGAGATCCAGCATGTCTCCCTTGGCATATCACCAAACTGCTTCTGTGTGCTGTTCTGCCTGTCTGCATTAATACCACCCATCCTGAGCTTAGTTCTCTTATGAGACTCCCTTTATTCAGCTGTCTTTATGGGAAGAACTACTGAACGAATTTAGAATGAATTGCCAATTAATTGGTAATGATGTATTTTGGAAAAATGTGCTCCTCGTTCTATCTCTTGGAGTATAAAATCTTCATCCCAGTGCTTCAAATTCATCCATCTATCCATTAGCCTGGGAGAAAATTTTACTTTGTTTTATAAGGAATTCAACCAGGTAGATAGGAATTAGTCAGATGCTAACATACAAGATAGATTTTGAACAAAACAATAGGCTTGAGAGGCAGCCAGGCATTGTTGAGAAAGTTTGTTCCAAATAACTTCTTTGCTCCTTTGCCATATGAACAACTTAGCTTGAAGTGCTCGTTCTCTGAGAACACCCCTCTAGCCTAGAGAAGATGACTCTTCTGCTACAATCCCCAGGTGAGCTCCATGGCAGCAGAAGGGTAGTAAAAGAAAAGCCCGCCCCTCTTTTGGCTCTAGGGATTGTGAATAAAGGGAGTGGGAGAGTAAATCAGTGAAGCAATTGAACATCTCTCTCCCCATTTACTATAAGGTAAATAGTAAGCTCCAAGAAGCAGGTTAGGACTTGGGAGGTGGCCACCTTACAGGCTGCCTTAAACTAAGCTGGGTCATAGTCAAACCAACCAGAGAATGTAGTGAGCTCAGGCAGAAGAAACTCTGAGGTCATCCTTTCCTGAGGCATGCTTAGTTCCCTTGTGCACAGACAAATTCCAGAAAGAACTCGAAATCTGGTTAGGAAACTTGGCAAAGCGGGTGTCACTGTATTGGGGAGGGTGAAACGGTTCTGTAGCAGAAGTTGCAAGGCAGACCCCTCGAACTAGGGCCCAGTGATAGTCACAGCCAAACCTCATAAGGGTCTCTAACACCAATAAGAGTTGAGGTGAGGCAGAGTCAGCCAAGGGTCACTGCTGAGCCCGCAAAGCCCAAGCTAAGACCTACTAGATGGAAAGTTAAACTGACCACAGACCTCAGCTGTTGGATGCCAGTGAGGCAAGGAGCACCTGTGTTGACAAGGATGGTACCCCAGAGACAGAGGGAGGGGACGTTGCTCCTGAGAACCCTGACTCTTCCTTTATGGACTTTGAGGTCCCACCAGTCATACTCCTCTTCCTCATTCATTCGTGTATCCCTGCCTTTAACCTAGGGCTGGAAGCCTTTCAAAGAAATTAGAATTTTTTTTTTTTTTACCAAAAATGATGTTAAATACTTCTTAAAATAGACTGTTTATGTTATGGATCAAACGGAATTCCTAAGTGTAACTACATTTTTGGTAATTTTTGTCTCACCTACCTTTTGAGAAACCAGATCGTTTACTGATAAAATACTAAACCTTACATTTTTTTGGTCTTTTCATTTGCTCTTCTCATTTAGTGACTCACAGCACATGATGACTAGCTGTAGCTGAATAGTTAGCCTTTCCTAGGATATGAATATTTTAATAGGTCATTCTGAGGGGTCCAACTTTGTATACTGAAGGACTTAATTTTAAAGTTTAGAAAAGTTGTTGGCAAACTATAGCCCACAGGCGAAATCCAGCCTACCGTCTGTTTTCGTAAATAAAGTTTTTTGTAACACAGCCACGATCATTTGTTTACATATTGTCTGTGACTGCTTCAGGGTTATCATGATGGAGTTGAGTAGTTGCATTAGAGACCATATGTAAGTATAGCTCGCACAGCTAAAAGTGTTTATTATCTGGCTTTTTATAGGATGTTTGTCAACCCCTGATATAGAATAATATGTGGTTTTATTGAGCATCTTGTCCAGTACCCTTTCTGGACAGATGAAGCTACTGAGGCCTGAGAATTTAAGGTACACATCCAAGATCACACAAAATGTAAGGGGAGAGATCAGGATAACAAACAGTGGAGTTTTAAACATGGTGAAAGGCAAGTGGGGGAAATCTGTACAGAGTTGAGGTCTTTTGAACAGGCTCATCTTAAATAATGCTTCGAAGATTGCATGATTATTATGAAAAAGCATACTAACAAACCCAAGAGGAAAATAAAAATAATAAATGAAAATCCCCTTCAACCTGTGAAATCACCTGGATTTTATGACAGTGGAAAAGACTCAGTTCAATTAGTGGCTCTGTGCCCCCAATACTCATAAAACCTGCATTTTGGAACATTCATATGTTCTTGTTATGTATTAGATAAATGAGTCCCCAAAGAGGCCCTAGTGTATCAAGTTACTCAGTTTAGAGATTTGGAAAAGAACCTAAAAAATTGATTACTAGACTCCCAAATGAGATTCCAACAACTGGGGCCTGGGGGTTGTCTGTAACCCTGATCTGTTCTAAAAGGCTGTCAGAGAAGCAAGGGCTACGTGATTTAGTGTCACCTCCCAGGCTGTTGGAGAAACACTGAGGAACAGAACATAGACCGGTTGCCACATTGCTACCTCTGTCTTTCATTGCACTGAAGAGTCCTCTCTACCTGCTTTCATTTTACTTCCTAACTTTATGTTCACTTTTTATCTACTGTAGTTAGGAGCTAGCCCTGCCACTCCATTGAAATAGGGAGGGTGTTTCAGCCCTCACCTCATTTGACCCCTCTGAGATAGCTGACATTTTTGCCCACGCCCTTTTGAATAATGTTCTTTCCTCCCTTGGCGTCTCTAATGCCCTGTTCATGTGATTCTCCTGACTTGTTGCCTCTCACCAGGCTCATCTTTCATCTGTCCTCCATTCTCAGAGGTGGGCTATCCCTCAGCGTTACGATTTCTGTCTTCTTTCTGTCTCTTACATATTCACCTAGGAAATTTACTTATGCTCAGAGCTTTAACTACCAGCTAACTGGGGTTGTCTCCCAAATCTGTTTCCAGTTCACGTGTCTCTTCTGAACGACAGCATTTATTTCCATGTGTCCACAGAACACCTGTAGTCCATGTGCCTCAAGTATCTCAAACTCATAAAGTCCAAAGCTGAAACTATAATCTTTCCCCATACACCTGATACCTTCTCTGGTATTCTAAATTTACTAACCATCTACTCAGCTCTCTCCAGTGACTCCCGGGATCTCTAAAGAATGAAATTTCTAAATTCCACAAAACCTTCCATGACCTGGCTCAGGCTAGCCTCCTTGTATACTTGGCCTCCATTCTGCAGACCCTTGCAGTTCCTTGCTTTCCTCATTACTATATTTCTATTCCTTTGCTCTCATTGGACTCACTTCCCTGTTAGTTCAATAAGCATCTATTTAACTTCCAAGATTCAGCTCAAGCACTGCCTTCTCTGTAATCACCCAACAAGACATTGGCCACTAGAAAAGGAAGGCCAGAATCCTTACTTCCTCACCTTTGCACTTTGAAGAGCTCTGGAATTCATCATCCTGACAGAGCAACTATGTGGCAGCAACCTGCTCCTTTTGGGCAAGGCCCTAGCTGACTGCACAGTTTGTTGTGGAATTTTCCAGTTCTCCCACCCATCTGGGATTATCTTACTAGCCTTGCTTTAATAACTGTGGGCCAAGTGAGTGGTAATTCTTGGAGTAATTTAGTCAGAGTGTTGTCAGTGAACATTCTTCTGGAGAAAACAATACAATAACTGGAATGGGGGCAGTCTGGTTAGGAGCGGAGTGTAGCACATTATTCAGCATTTAGTACGTTACAAAGAGGTAGCATAGTGGGGTTAAAGAGCATGGAGTCTGGAATCCGAAGGCCTGACTTTGAATTCTGGCTCAGCTACTTACTAGCTTTGTGACTCTGGACAAGTTTGTTAGCCTCTCAGTGCCTCAGTTTCTTCATCTGTAAAATAGAGATGGTGATAATAGTACCCCCCAGATAGGATTGTGGTGAAGGGTATGTGTCTGTGTGTGTGTGTGTGAATATGTGTATATATATATATATGCACACACATATGTTACTTAGAATAATGCTTACTATTTAATGTGTTACCTCTTACTATTTTTAGCTTGTTAGATGACGAAGGGGAAAACCAAATTCAGTAGCCTTGAGAAAGATCATTTTCAACCAGAGAGTTGAGTAGTCTCCCTCTTTTACACCAGTAAAAACAACCAAACTCTCAACTCTCCAATTAAACTGCTCACTGAATAACAAGCTTATATACCTTGTGTTGGTTTAGTCCTTTATACTAGGCAAATAACTTTCACTTACTTTTATATTAAGTTACAGTAAAAGCAAGAAAAGAATAAGCAGACTTTTGAACATACAATTCTTTATTTTATGTGCAAATACTTTGATGAACGTCTCCTTAAATAGTTTGAGAAGCAATTATAGAAACTTCAAACACTTGGGAGTTTCAAACACTATTAACATGAACCACTGTGGACCTCAGTATACATGATCTCTATGGCATTTGCTCTTCACAACCACCAAATCCCAAGAGGTAGCATATGTAGGTTTATTGCCCCTCATTTTCAGTATAAGAAAACTATAAAAAATTAACATACAAGTTCTATTTTCTGACTCCCTGTCTGATGTGCATTCCATTGTTCTTTTAAAAATTTTTAACTTTGTTTTATGTGTATAATATTTTTTTAAAAGTTGGGCTGTGCTGAATCAATTCATACCCTAGAGATTCTATCTAGAGGCCCTCAGTGCCCTTTTGATAACTGTTTCCAAATTTGAGAAATTTTTATCATAATTTTTGTATCTTCATTGTTACTGATGGTGACCAAAAGAAACTAAGGAGAGCTAGGGGATAACAAGAAGTAGAAAATAGTGCAACAAAGAAAACAGATGTATAATCTATTTGCCTGTTGCTACTTAGCCAATGCTTTGTTGCTTGGTGTTACTATGTCTGTCTATATATCTACTTCTCTCTATTTCGAGCACCACCAACTACTCTGTTCCATACTACCATGATGTCTTGCCTGAATTGCCATGATCTCTTCCCAACTGATCTCCCTAAAACCACTCTGACATACTTCTAATATTTTCTCCAGTTTGTTGCCAGAGTTACCTTTACAAAATACAAATCTGATCCTGCCACTTTTCTTTATTTAAATCTCTTCAGTGGATTTCTTTTGGTCTTGAATAAAAGCAAAATTCCTCACTGGGGGCTATAAGACGCTGCATCATCTGACTCCACCTGCTTATGGTAGAGATTGCAAGCCGTTCAGTAATGCCTATTCCTCTTGTTCCTGTGACAGATGGTTTACAGTTTCCAGATTCCCTGACTGTTAGGACCTAGCCCATAAATACCTTCAGTGTGCATTACTCATGATCTTGCCAGGTGACTTCGATGGCAATACTCATGATGACTTTGAAAGCCACATCTTGAAGATAAAGAGTAGTATCAGCATGAATCTCTGAAGTAGATCCCCAAGGATCTTTCATTACCATCCTTGATCTGTGATTTCTTGGAAGGCTATATGAGAAAGAAATACATGTTTATTATAACCTATTATGGGGTCTATTTGTTTCTGCAAGCAAGTCTACCATAATTAATATGTCATATCTTCTGTCTCATCTATCCACAATACTGCCCATGCCTCATTTCTCCACATCAGCTGAATACATCTTTCAGTTCCTCATCCTTGCCATGCTCCTTTATCCCAGGGGATCTTAGCATATGCTATTAACCTTTCCATTAATACTTTCTGGTTAAATCCTCCTCATCTTTCAGGTCTCAGCTCAGGTATAACCACTTCCTGGAAGCCCTCTCTGAACTCAAGTCCCACTATTAGTTAGGCTCATCTCTTCATGTGCTTTTCCATGGATCTTATGATAGTTGTGACTGTGCATTTGTGTTTGTGCTTGTTTAATTATCTTATGCTCCTTCACTAGGGTGTAAATCCATGAAGGCAAGGACAGTGTTTGTTTGGCTTATTTAGCATCTATATAGTGCCTTGACATAGAGACAATCAGTGATATTTATTGAATGAGTGAGTCAGATTGTTGATTTTTATCACTGAGAAAAAATTTTTTAAAATATTTTAAAGTAAAATTTATAGCTGTAAGTTGTGATCCAAAAATGTTTTTTTCTCAACATATAATATTGTTTGGATGTTTTGTGTTTAAAGGCTTTTAATAATTGCCGACATGTCCTAAGATCATAATTTCAGGAAAGCAAAGAGATTTGAGGTGACAGCTCTTGATGTGGCAGCCCTTTAGCCAGCCTCAGTGGTTTAGCTTACTTGCCCTCAGCATGTTACTTTCCCTGATAGTTGATAACCAAATGCAATTTATGAACAATATATTTCTTCCTGAAGAAACGTCTTGTTTGGGAAAATTTACTAGGTATATTTGTCCATTTTCACACTGCTGATAAAGACATCCCCAAGACTGGGTAATTTATAAAGAAAAGAGGTTTAATGGACTCACAGTTCCATGTGGCTGGAGAGGTCTCATAATCATGGTGGAAGGCAAAAGGCACATCTTAAATGGCAGCAGGCAAGAGAGAATGAGAGCCAAGAAAAAGGGGGAAACCCCTTATAAAACCATTACATCTTGTGAGACTTATTCACTACCACGAGAACAGTATGGGGGAAACCGTCCCCATGATTCAGTTATCATCCATCGGGTTCTTTCCACAACATGTGGGAATTATGGAAGATATTATTCAAAATGAGACTTGGGTGGAGACACAGCCAAACCATATCACTAAAGAAAAAAATATACAAAGAATAAGTTGTAATCTGGCTATAGTTTAGTGTAGTGAGGGTAGAAAGAGCATGGGCTTTGGATGAAATAGATCTGGGCTCTTGGTCTCTAGTTAGGGTTGTAAGATATGTAACTCTATCCCTTGCAACAATTCAGACATGCTTATTCTAAAGAAATATTTATTGTTTGAAATACATATTTAACTAGCTATCCTGTATTTTTATTTGCTAAATCTGGCAACCCTATATCTTGTTCTCCACTTACCAGAGTTTGGATAGGAATTTTACCTTGAGAGGATTAAGGAGGATACACTATTTGAAATGCTTAGCATAGTGTCAGACACTATGTGCTGACACTTAGTGTTCCAAAAATATTTATTCTTTTTTAGATTCCACATGTAAGTGAGCTCATGTAGTATTTGTTTTTCTATGTCTGGCTTATTTCACTTAGCATAATGTCCTCCAGGTTCATCCATGTTGTCACAAAAAAGTCAAACTCAAAGAAAGAGTAGAATGGTGGTTACCAGAGGCTGGTGGGGACGGGAGGGGTGATGGAGAAAGGAGAGATGTAGGTCAAAGGCTATAAAGTTTGAATTAGACAGAAGGAATAAGTTTTAGTAACCTATTGTACAGCACAGTGACTATAGTTTGCATATTGCAAAACTGCAAAAGGAGTAGATTTTAAATGTTCTTACCACACAAAAATGATAAGTACATGTGGTAATGGATATGCTAAATAGGTAGATTTAGTCACTCTACAATGCATGTATGTATGAAAACATCACATTGTACCTCATATTTATATACAGTTGTCAATTAAAAATGAAATGAAATAAAAACATTTCAAATGAAAGAATAAAAAGCAGAATTAACAGTATTTAAAAATTTTATACTTATTATTAAAATATGTTAAAATGAAAGTTACTTTTGTTACAATACTAGATTCCATTATTTGTAAACATAGAAGCTACCATTGTGTGCCATATTATATACCATGTGTTGTTCTAAGAAGCCCTTCACATGTATTATTTTATTCATTTTTTTCAATGATCCCATAAAATAGATATGACATTGTCTCCACCGTGCAGATGAGACACAAAGAGTTTGGGTCACTGCCGACATCACACCGCTCACGGTGGTGCAGCCTCAGATCCCACTGTCAGACTCTGGAGTCTGCTTCTTCACCACCAAGCCATAATTTCTGTCTGTGACAAGTAAGGTCGGGTCCATTATGGATGAGCATCCTTTCATATTTGACAGGACCACTTCCCTTTAGCCGCTTTGTAACCCTGGGGCATTGGTGATGCTGTCCACCTGGTAAATCAACCACCCCTTTTGTACCCAGAGATGATTTTATAGAAATCTAAATATACTTTACTAGGTTTACATGTTAACACTAAAAGAAAAAGAATGTTCTCTGTTTGCCTTTTAGTTGAGGCAACCCTTTGGTTTTATAGGCTTGTTTCAGTAAGTAATTATTCCGGTAATGCCAAGGCCTCCTTTATTGAGTCATAAATGCATCCTGGACAACTCAAAATAACAAGCAGGCCTTTTCCTTTGGGCCTAGCAGGCACACTGTTTGGCTAGATGTGAGTTGGCTTGCCTGCCTCTGCAGGTTTCTCTTTCTCTCTGGAAAGCTCCTATGAAACCATGTGAAGGGGGGGAAAGAGGATCAGATAATTGGGATCTTTAAGATGGTTATTATGAAAAATGTTCTGGAACCAATTCAAATACCAATCAGAAACCACATTGTTCTACTAAATCACTTTCAGATGCTATATAAGACACAAAATACAATTATTTCCAGTTTAAAAATATAATGTTCCTTTAAAAAAACACAGCATTTTATTTTATTATTTAAAAAAAAAATCTGCCTTGGCTGGATTTCAGGCCCGTCACAGATGATGTACAGACAGGCTTTGTGCCTTTCCCTTTGGATTCAGGGCCTGTAGACCTCACTGTAATGTATTTTAAAGTTCCTTAAAATGGATGTGACAGCTGTTTTCTTTGTGTATTACTGAAATATACAGAGTTCAGAGGCTCCATGGCTACACTTTGGGCATGTATGTCATTACAGGAATGAAAAAAAGATGATGGCCAAATGCTGTATTAAAATCCCATTAGAAACGCCAGGAGAAATTTATGGCCCCAATGTCTTTTATCTGACAGGTATCAGTTCGGTGAGTTTTCTTTCTTGCCCTTTTCTCTCCCTCCCTCCCTCCTTCCCTCCCTCCCTTCCTTCCTTCCTTCCTTCTCTCCTTCCTTCCTTCTCTCCTTCCCTCTCTTACTCTCTCCTTCCCTCCCTTCCTCTCTCCTTCCCTCCAATCCTTCTTCCCTTCTTCCCTCTTTTATTACCCTCCAATTCCCTACTTGATCACAGAACATCTGAGTGTTGTCTTTAACTACTGTAAAGGCAATATTACCAGATTTCTGTCAATATTTGCTCCTCTTCCTTGTTTTGTACATTAGACACCTTGAGGTTCCTTTCCCAGATACTTTTTCTCCAGCTGAGGATTCATTGAGCCCGTGATGGTTTGTCTGAGCCATCATTACTGTGATGAGGAATAAGGAGTTAACACACCATGTGATTTCAGGAATGATTTCTGTTACAGCAGTTCCCATGTGATCCATCAGGCTCTGAGCATGAATTTTAATGGACTCAGAACCACTTCTCTTCCCTGAGGTCACTTGCTTTCAGAGTGAATCTTCCACAAACTGATTGGAACCTGAAGAATTTGCTCTGTCAAGAGAGGTATAGATTTTTGCCTTCAGACCTCTAGGGCATGCTGTCACTCTCTGTGGAACAGTAGGGAAATACCAAATCATTACTTCGTTAAGTATAGAGTTACTTACGGATTAACATGGAAAAACTCAGCCCATAAAGCTGCTACAAGGTCTGACAGTAGGAACAATAGGAACCTGGAGGTCTCATTCTGGTCTGGCTTTGCCACTCACAAGCCGTGTGGTCATGGGCAAGTTGCTTTATCTCTGTAGGTTCAGTTCATTTAATGGTAAAAGGAGGACTGGCTTTGAAATCTCTGATTTTGTGGAACTAACCCAATGGGAGCAGATGGGAAGATGAAATATTGCTGTGAGATAGTGTCACCAAGGATACACAACAGGTTTTTTCCCCAAATGTTATTGGGGAAAAAAGAATAAATAATAAATAACTCTATACTTCAGGGAACTCAGAGTCACTGATAACACCTCTATTCACTTATCTAATATTTTGTTCATCTCTATTTACCAGCCTAAAAGCCATTTAAGGCCAAGGATGGTGCCACTCACCTCTGTATCCTCACCTCTGTGCCTGTTTGTCATGTGTAGGAAGAAAAGCATAAACCTTAGGTGGTATGGAAAATGAGGAAAGGGGAGGAGAAGGAGAAATCCAAAAGATAGATGGAAAACCATGGGAGCAAATCAAGGCAGGAAATCAGAGAAATCAAAACCAGAGAGCATCTCAGGAAGAGCTGATGGCTACCAGCACTGAATACCACAGGTAGGCAAAAACATGCTGCAGAAGGGCTGAGCAAAAGGCCCTGCAGCTTGGGAATATCAGTGGTCAGGCTATGGAGACTAGAATAGTTCCTATATTGTTACTTCACCTTGCAACTTAAAAAAAAAATATACAGGCTGGGCACAGTGGCTCACACCTATAATCCCAACACTTTGGGAGGCTGAAGCAGGAAGACTGTTTGGGCCCAGGAGCTTGAGACCAGCCTAGACAACATGGTAAAACCCTGTCTCTACAAGAAATATAAAAAAAGTAGCTGGGGGTGCTGAAGCATGCCTATATTCCCAGCTATTAGCGGAACTGAAGTGGGCTAATCACCTGAGTCTGGGAGGTCAAAGCTATAGTGAGCCGTGATCACACCACTTCACTGCAGCCTGGGTGACAGAGTGAGACCCTGTTTCAAAAAACGTAATCTACGTATATATACAGAAATAGGCTTTTATGTTTTCATTTTTATAAATTGGGAAATTTTATCCATGTATTTCTCTATATCTTGCTTTTTTACTTTTCAAATGCTGTGAAATTCCTCCACATCATTTAGGAGAGATCTAAACTCTCTAAGTCAGTATTTTCTAAAGCAGTATTTGACAAAATTTGTATATATTCAAGATGTATAACATGATAATGTGTTATACATAAACATTGTGTAATGATTACCACAATCAAAGAGCACATCCATCATCACCCAAAGTTATCATTGGTGTGTGTGTGTGTGTGTGTGTGTGGTGTGCATAATAAGGACACTTAAAATCTGATCTTTCATCGAATTTCAAATAAATAATCAAAAAGTAAAAGCATTATTATCTCTAGAAAACAGGAAGACAGCACTGTCACTTAAGGTTGAATAACCGAAATATTGAAGAAGTTAATTTCACCAAACATTACACAGTAATAGAAGGTAAGTGTCGTGAACCCAAAATATCTGAGAGAGGTCTCATTCAATTTAGAAAGTTTATTTTGCCAAGGTTAAGGATGCACCCGTGACACGATTTCAGGAGGTCCTGACAACATGTGCCCAGGATGGTTGGGGTACAGCTTGCTTTTATACATTTTAGGGAGACATGAGACATCAGTCAATATGTGTAAGATTGGTTCGGTTGGGTAAGGCAGGACAACTTGAGGTGGGGGCTTCCAGGTCATAAATAGACAAGAGACAAAGGTAGCATTCTTTTGAGTCCTTAATCAGCCTTCCACCGAATACACGGTTGAGTCTGGCTCTGTGAATCTGCATTTTTACATAAACAATAGGGCAGAGGAAGTAATCAGATATGTATTTGTCTCAGGTGAGCCTCAGAGGGATGACTTTGATTTCTTTCTGACCTTTGTCCACAAGGAATTTCCTTGCTGGCAAATTGTGAGGGAGATATGTAGCTTTTTATCTTTGTAGCTATCTTATTAGAAATAAAAAGGGAGGCAGGTTTGCCTGACATATTTCCTAGCTTGACTTTTCCCCTGGCTTAGTGACTTTGGGGTCTTGAGATTTATTTTCCTTTCACAGTGTCAAATCTATACTTCTGATGCGTCTTTTAGTTCCCACTCCCTTTAGACTATATTACACACTTCTTACTGACATGAACGGGGCTGTTCAGTGAACAGGGGCAGAATGGTCCAGTAACTGGCTAAAAGTACATCAAGATCCAGCAGATTGATGTACACACCACCATAGGCTTACTTCCCACGACATCCTTGAATGAAATAAAAGGAAGCATTCAAACTACTTGGTAATAAAGAATTGGAAAAAACAGCAGAAGATTAGAATAAGTAGTAAATGACAAATGGGAAATATGAATACTTGATGACCATTATATTCAAATGACTATCTCAGCAGAACATTCTGTATCTACAGAAAGGATCGGCTTAAGTAAAGCTATTATGATGGGATTAAATGCTAACTTCAAATTAGAGACCAACTCCAAAACAGAAAAAGAAAATGTTTTTAAGCAGTACCCTTTATATAATCTGGTATCAGTTTTGAGGAATAACAGAGTACATTCTGAGAAAAAAAAAAAATTGGAAACACCTAAAGGGTAAGGAAATCATGAACCAGAAGTATGGGTTTCTGCATTAAAAATTGTATCAGATTCTTTTTTTGGGTAATAGTTTATAACACTAGTGAGAAAAAAGTAGAGTAGATGTTATTTATTAGAGTTTTTATGGAGTATGTGGTTCAGAAATTGCAAAATTATATTTTTAATTTATTTTGAGCATTAATTCCAGTTGGCAGAGATTAAAATATGTTGCAAAGACTGCTTGTAGAAGAACCAAGAAAGGAAGAAGCCAAGGTGTTACAGTTTAGGAAGCAATATGTTTTACATCTCTTTCTTATAAATATTTTCATTGCTTCTCTGAAAGAAAAATAAATTGGAACATTAATGAAATTGGCATGTAAGTCCTTAGTTTGAGAATGTTAGTGAACGCTAAAAAATTGGCAGAATTGAGAGATGAAATTATTTCTCTTCTTTCTCTGGATTTTAGGAGAGATGAGAAGAAGAAAAATTATTTATTTGTTTATTCATTCAGACATTTATTTCTCCATGGTCACATTGGTGCCATAATAAATGTGACACAAAGATGTATAAAGAAAATAGCTATTCTTTATTATTTAAATTATCTTCATCTTAATTTTCTTATCTGTAAAATGGAGATTATAACCACAAATCCTGAGAGTTATTGTGAGCATTAGATGTGATGATCTGTGTAAAACAGCACAATGCTTAGTGTATAGGAATGATGTTAATAACAACAATTATTGAGCACTTACTATGTGCTAGGTACTCTGTTAAATTTTTTGTATACATTAATTCATCTGATGCTGATAACAAGCTTATCGTGGATGGAATCATCTTAATCCCATTTTATGGGTGAAGAAACTGTTGTTTAGAGAGTTTAAGTAACTTGTCCAAGTTTGTAAGGAGTTTGGCTGAGGTTCAAACTCAGCCTGAGAGTCTGACTCCATTGCTCATACCTGGGAGCTATTATGGTTATTACTTTAACTACTAGGCTAAGCTGAAATTGCAGCAATAGGAATTTAAATTCAGACGTAACGTTCTTAACTGTAGAGATTATGGGAAAAATGGAATGGAAGTTTTTAAAATATGAAAATCCTGAGAGACTTTTAAGCATATCCCAGACATCAGCTGGGGTCCTACTATCCCTTGGAGACTTAGGTCAATTTGGTTTAAAATTTCAATTTGGTACCAATACAAGTTTAGAGCTACTTCTACAATTTCTGTGAATTCTCAATGGTGTCCTTCTTCAAGTTTTCTTTGTCTTAGATTCATCCTGCATCATCCAGACACAAATTCTACTTTCCCCAAATATGTCATTAGTTTAGTGGTTTTACTGAAGATCTGAGAGGTTATGGGAAAAGTAACATCACACACAATATTACTAATTTCCTGGCCTTATCTTCATTCTTCCTCATTTTACACAAGTGGAAATATGCTTGATAAACTTGCTGATTTCAACCACCTTGTAACCAGGACCCAAGGCAGGATTCTTCCTATTGGCAGATAGGCTCATCATGCCACTGCAGGTGAGGAGACAAACCTCTTCTTCATCATCTAGGTATTCTTCTTAAACCTTGAATTTTCTTTCCATTAACAAAAGAAAAATAAAACCAGAATCATCAAAGCTAATATAAGTCAATCCTTCACCTAAAATCCTCTTGAAAGGCCAAGAGGTCAAAACTAGAAACAGTAAGATTACGTTAAAAGTTAGAAATGTTAGTCGGTCTTGGCAGCGAACCTGTAATCCCAGCTACCTGGAGGCTGAGGAAGAGAATTGCATGGACCCAGGAGGTGGAGGTTGCAGTGAACCAAGATCGTGACACTGCACTCCAGCGTGGGCAACAAGAGCAAGACTCCATCTCAAAAAAAAAAAAAAAAAAAAAAGTCAGAAATATTTCCAAAGCATTCATTTGTATGGACCACACGGAGGGGGGATTCCTTGCCATCTGATTTCCAGTTGGGTTGGGCCAAAGGGAATCCTTGGCAGGAGATTGGAAAGAGGAAAGAGAACGAGGTCAAGTTGTTTATTTACCTTAGTCTCCTTTTTGGACACTAAGGGGTCATGAGGCCAGAAGGCCAGTCAGTCAACTCCAGGGAGAAAATTGGCAGAAGAGAGATCTTTGCAATGCTTTATGCTCCTGTGGATACATAAGCACATGTCAGTATAGCCAACTAAATACATAGCTTACCTGAGTCTTGACACATGCAAAACTTTTTTTTTTTTTAAATTCATGTTGAAAGGAATGTTAGAAACTAGTTTCTTCTTTACAAGGGAATTGTCTTTATAATAGGTCCTCTTGCCTGCGGGCAATCTGTATAAAAGCAGTTTGGTACAGAGAGATCTGGGTTCCAGTTCAGGCTTGGTATCTACTAATTTAATGAAAGGAAGGTTTACAATAGTCAAATCATGTATTTACCAGTGCAATTCATCATTTAACATATAATTATTGGGTATCTAGTTGTATCAGGCCCTGTGCTAGGCACTGAGAAAACAGCAGTGAACGACAAACTCCCTGCTTTCAGGGTGCTTACATGTCAGTGGGAACAAAAAAATCTGTAATATTCTAAGAGAAAATATAAGGCAGGGCAAGAGGACAAAGCATTATAGGGGAGGGGCCCCGAGATAAGGTGACATGTGAACAGAGATCTAAATAGAATAAGGGTGGGAGCTGTGGAAATTTACGGGAAGAGTGTCTTAGGCAGAGGGGGCCGCCAGTTCAAAAGCTTTGAGACTGGAGTGTGCTTGGTGTGTTTCAGGAACAGAGCAGCAGCCAGAATGGTGGCTAGAGCTGACTGAGGCAGAAATGGGTCAAAGATGAGATCAGAGAAGTAACCTTACTTTCCTTTTCTAGCAAATTCACCTAATTTTCCTTTCTCTACTGGATTGTTTTGAAGTCTTAAAAGTTTGAGGGCAGTGTTTATAAAGTGACTAATAGAATATTCCTCCTGTGATAAGTCCTGATGATTCTGACATGGGGTAGAGTTCACACCTTGTTTCTACATTTCTCTAGATTCCTTTCCCATCTTGTAATAGGCCCAGCAAAAATTCATGTTGTTCAAAAAGACAAAGGAATACTTTATTTTTAAGTCATAGCCTGATTTCTAATCAAATGAATTTTTTTTTTTTGGCATGATTAGAAGTGAATTTCTTCAGCTCCAAATTAGTTTCCAGCCTTTCTTTGTTTATTCCATTATGATTTATGTGGCCACGCATGCTTTCTGTAACCTTCCATTATTTCTCTCGATCCATGTTTTGGCTAGGGCAGTCAGTGCTACCCACCATAATATAAAGAACTCTTACAGATTTTTAAGGAAGTTTTTCACTTATAGAAAGTAATAAAAGTATTAATTTCCTTTTCAGATTATTTAAATGGATCATAAAACAGCCTCATTTACTGAGCCTACATTTCCTTGTGTCCCAAATAACCAACAGAGGGTGTATGGTCTAGGGCACTAAAGCATTTATGCACACTGGTGGTCTGAAAGGTTTAATGTCTCTTCCTGGAGTGATTACTTTAAAGCAGGGCAAGACTGGCTCAGCATTATTATTTCATCTTAAGTGCATCTGGAAATCCAGAGTGAGCCATTGTTTAACTCTGTTGAAGAAAAAGAAATGCATGTTCATAATTCTTACCTGTTACTAAAGCAATTCCTCAACTGCTCTTCATACCTAGGAGGCAAATCTCCTATCACCTTGAACAGGAGACAGGAAGTGGCAGAGTCATTTCTGTCTATTGATGAGGCAGGGACTTAGGGAGCAGAGTAATTGGAGTTTAGTGAGGCCTGAGGCTTCTATCCTTTTATAAATTGAGCAAAAAACTGAGAATTTATTTATAAAAAAAATAAATCCCAAGAATTAACAACTAAAACAGTTCACCAATTTTATAAACATCACAAAATCAAGAAAAATAGCATAATATTTTTAATTGATTAACTCCCTAACTTACTACTATGCATTCTTTTTACATTTTTGACTGCATACTCTTTGATGAGACTTTCTTACTAATAAGATTCTGTAATATTTTATACAGAGAGTATATAAAGATATCTTAGTCTTTCCTTTAGCACAGTTGATTGAAATTTACTTTTTATTACTCATAGTTTAGATGACCATAACTATGGCTTACTACAGAGACATATTTGCTGTTTTTTGTACTGCTCCCAGTTTGTGGTCTATCAATATAGGAATTTTGACGGTCCTAGTATTTCTTAGCAGTGGTTTAGGTTCAGAAACATGCTGAGAAAATGAGTTCTCGATTGCATGTATCGATAGAGAAAAACCTGGGATAGGAAAACCTGGGATAGTTCTTGATTGTATGTATTGATGAAGCAAAATCTGGGTAGATTAGGGTACTGAGTTTCAGGGCATGCTGTACTTTCAGGAATCCTTCACTCTAAAGATTAATGTAGGTAAGCAGTAAAGGGGAAAAAGTGCCCCTGACACACACACACACACACACACACACACACACACACCATGTGCACACACAGCTGGGTCTGAGTCCCTTCCTTCCATAAGTAACCTTTCAATGACATTCTGTATTTTTTTTTTTCACCTATTCAAGCCTGTCTGTGATGTATATTTTAACTTGATCTCATTTAGATGGGATGTTGGCACCCTGTGCTTATGTGTAGTATTTGGTTGGCTACTGGCACTTGGTTGAACATATGGCAAGCACAAGGTTAATCCACTCACTTGGAAATAGTGGCAACTCTTCTTGACATAACTATATCCTATAGAGTTCATTTATATTTTGCTGCGATTTTAGAAATTTGGCTCTACTTAGACCAGAAACGAAATAGTCCACTTCAAACTTTTTTTTTTTTCTTCAGTGAGAGCTTCCAATTGAAATGGAGAAGGAAGAACAGGACATATTTTCTGTAAGAACAAAAATTCCACATGGTGCTTACCCTACCTGTCTGATTTCTCTGTTAGGAATATCAGCTTCACAAGGCAGAGAGTATTTTTCTTATCAGGTATCTTCTTTGTTGCTCTCATGCCCCTTAAGAGAATTTTTACAGACTTTGTTCCCTCTTCCACATTTTTAAGTTGACAACTAAAATGTTTAATCATAAGTTTATACAGTTTCAAAGGATATAATTTCTCGAACATTTAAATGGGAATTTTAAAAATAAAACTGTCACCTGACTTTTAAATGAGCACTTTTTACAGAAATATTATATCTACTATCATCTATTTTAAAAGCATATAAATATCTTCTTTAAAAATTAGACATTTTTGTAATTGTTTTCTCTTTGATATTTTATTTCTATTCCATTTCCTGTTAGACTTTTACACCAATGCAATATATTTTTAAAATTGAATATCTGTTTCTGATATTCAATATTCAATAAAAGGATATAAAATGCCCTTTTATATGCCTATACAACCAAAATTTTAAAATTTCCATTCTCTGTTTTTTCACTATCTCCATAGTCAGAACTTTATGTCTAAATTTAGATTCCTTTTGCTACATTTTTAGCTCTGCCTACTAGTTGTAATAAAAATTTTCTATGGTCCTAGAGTTTGAAGACCTACAATTTTCTTCTGTATTATCATAACAGTTATTTATCATATGCAAGTGATCAAAAATATACACAAATCATATTTTTTAAATATCAAAAATAAAATTGTATTGGAGATGCTTTTCTTAGTATGATACGTGGTCAGGATTTATGGTGCTTTGATTAAATGAGGTGACACAAATATTTCAAATTGTTCCTTTGTTTCACATCTCAGAGATTATTACATCGCAAGACAATGCATACCTCCAACAGGGATGATAAAGTGAATGGGAAGGAAAGGGTTATGAAGAGTTCATGGGAGGTACCTAGGCAGACTACTTTTAGGAAAGAGTGGATGTGGAAGCTAAGTATCTGGAAATTGATTTCCTTAGAACGGTTTGTGTTTGCATGTCTTCTGAAAGGTTTTATGTGCTCCCAGGAGTAAGTATACCTGTTTGAAGAAGCTGCTCAATATAGTTCTTAAAATAATCTAGAAACATTTTGCCCCAGCATAGTAAGAAATGAGAGTACAGCCAGAAATGAGAGTGGGAATGATTAGAGAGACCTCTTTGAGGCGTTGGTAGTGGGTAGGAGCACAGTGGGAGGGGCTCTTTTTAGATGTACTTTAATCATCAGGAATTCTGATACAATTGTATTTTGACTATGATATATAAACTTCATTTAATTACTTTTGTCAAATATTTTTTGCTCTTCACAAAGTAAATGTCTTTTTTAAAACTTTTTAACTGGCAAATAATAATTGCATCTATTTAGGGGGTACATTGTGATGTTTTGATACATGTTTACATTGTGGAACAATTTAGTCAATCTACTTAAATTTAGTGAAAATAACTTAAGCTATTAATCTCAGCTTTGGTGGCCTCTCCTAATTTATGCTTACACAGGAGGCCGTATTCATTGCGAAATGTCACAGACTCTCACAAACAAGAGAAGAAAATATGGAGAAGCCCCTCAAACAAAATGCACTAGGTTAATTCATACTGACAAATGTGACACACTTAAAATCGTTCCTAACATCAGTTCATGATTTACTTCAAAAGTTCTTAATATTTGAAAATGCTCAATAATTTAAATTATTTCAATGTATATAGCAAATAAACCCTGCTATTAAAACAAAAGAATCAGGTTCATTTCAGAAGGGTGAAAAATAGCAAGATCTTACTGTAAATCAACTGTTTGTTTTCAATTATTTGGCATGAGATCTTACATATTTTTAACCCATGTTTTAATTATCTTAGATACCCTGTTGCAAAAGTTCTGAAACATTGTGAGAAAATGTTCTTGTAGCACTTTGGCAATGGGAGCCTCACTTCACTCTGTTACGTGATGTCCCATCCAGGTTTCAGTTAAACCTGGAAACACCTTTGTCCTGAGGTGAAGCAGTAAGTCTTGCTTAAGCAAAGCTAGTGAAATCAGAGCCTGGTCCAAGGCTCAGAAGTGTTTGTGGGGAAAAGCGAACACTTTTTGTGGGAGAAGGAACCAAAGGAGAAGAGAGGAGGAGGAAGAAATTGAAAAAGAAGGGGAAGAGAAGAGGAAAAGAGAAAGAGATATTGAGAGAAAGAAAAAAAGAGAGCTGTGTGTGATTGGATGCCATGACTCCTCAGTCCTAGTGCTAATGCTGTTGTTACCTAACTCTATTTAGGGAACTTTCCAAAACACAGAGAAGCTTTGTGGGCCTGGCTTTCAGAACTTATGCAACAATTGTTTTGGGAGCAGACTGAAAATTTTACAAGAGGACTGAGTTCTCAAGAAACTGACAATGTGACTAAAAGATCAAAGGTTTGGTGCAGTGGGATGAAGTTTCAGGAAGCCTTTCCAATTGTGAAGATTTTCTTTCCTGTTATGGCAGTTAAGACATGTGAAAATAGTAGTTGGAGACACCTATAAGCAGCTTTCTTCTTAGTTCACATGTTCCATGAATGTCAGTGCCCTCCAAACCCATGAGAACAAAGCAGGCAACCAGGATGATTACTGCCAAATCATTGATAAAAGGAGAGAGAAGTACAGAGATACACAGTGATTGTGGGTTGCCAAAAAGTTGCATGGTCAGTTTGACAACTGTTATTGCCTTCAGGTTGACAAACTGCAAAAGCAGCATTGCTGTGTGTGGGTGGGGAGGGAGGAGGAATTGCATGAGTAAGAATGAGATGAGCAATAGTTAGGTGGGGTGGAACTATAATCTTAACAGTTATTGGAGGTTCTGATGTATTTATCAAACCAAAAGATGATCTAAAAGCCATACAATCAGACTTACATTAGGGCAGTCTGTGATAAGCCAAAGTTAATAAAGTTAATATAGTGTGTTGTTTTTGAAAATATAGCATGATAATTAATAGCAACTCCTTTTTTTATACTTGCTTGGTTAACAGGAGGAAATGTAGATAAAGTAAATATTTTTGAACAATCTTTAATAACCAGGAGATGCTTAATATTTATTTAGAAATCCCCAACATTTTATAAATCATTGTTTTGGCTGCTGGGACAAACTCAGAATATGGAACCCACAGAAACCTTTCAATTACACCAAGGCTTTCCAGTTAATTGCTACTGCACTGAAGAGCAGTCTTCACAACTATACCTAGAACTTATTAGGCCAGGAAAGCAAGGTGTTGGTATGTGTTTTTATTATAGTTAAACTTATCTGGATTTAAAAGGCATTAACTATCTTCTGATTTCTTCCTTTTTCTTCAATTGTACAAGAGTGTTTCAATTGGATATTGCAACTGAAGACATTCACTCTGCATTGATCACCTATGGAGTGATCAACTTTCAACTCTTTGAAGTTTCCTAAATGTAAGCCTTCTTCTTAAATATCCTTAAAGCAGCATTTTTAAGCCTGTAAAGATCCATGAGCCCAAGAATCCCTGCCTGAAGTACTTTTGGCTTCAGTCATCCAGTTTCACTCTTCCCGTTGTTCAGTTACCCAGATAACAATTAACCAGATCCTGGTTTTTCTCTCATGCCTTGTGGCTAAAGTCATGTTTACCCAAATTGATAAAAATGAAAATGAAAATTGTTTATACAGAAATTCATTCTGCTACTACAACTCTCCTTTCCATCACAGTTTTAGAAGCTTGACCATGATACGCAAAGTGCATTCTGAGGATGACTAACTATTCATAGTTGAAGGGTTTGGATAACAAAATAGCAGAACAGGACAGGGCCAGGTAATAGTCCTCATCATCTAAATTTGACTCTAAGGAACACCAGCACTATTATCAACTCCCACTGCGGTTAAATTAAGATGCTTTTTCCAGAAGGAGTGAACATTCAGACATAGTAAATTTATAGGATCAGCTTCCAAAAGTGACATGTGTTTCTCCTGGATTATTCTACTCAGAATTCTAATTAGAAACAATGCTGATTAACCCCAGAACACAGTTTCTGGGAGAATCTTCTATTATCCTGACTAATTTCATGAACTTAGAGAAAACAGAAGAAGCTTATAATTAATTACGGCCAATTATGCAAAGCTAAACCTCTGATGAGCTGTATCTATAAAAAGATATGAGACTGACTTTATTTTTTCTTTTCTGGAAAGAAAGAGGCACTCTGAATTCAAAGGCTGTTTGAATGAACTGACTGCTTCAGCACTGCCTTGTAGATATAGTCCATTCAAATAAAAGACAATATATATCTGACTGAATTTTGTCAGCACATTAAGACATTTATTATAAAAAGATTTAAGAAGAAAATAATGACCACAGTTCTTCAGAAAACATGCATACGAATGTGACAAAACACTGTGGTGTTGCAAAATCAAGATAAAATGGAGTGAATGAGAAAACAAATTTCCCCACAGTTAAGTTGTATCACAATGTTTATTTATCTTGAATTCACCCATCTTTATCCCATTTCTACCAGTGCTGCTCTGGCCAAGACACCTTGCTGAAATCTCCACTTCCACTTGTGCACCCTGCCAAGCCACTCTCTACACAGCTGCCAGAGTGATTACAGAAATAACGTGGGATTATGCTACCCCTGCTTATCTAAAATTTGTTGAAATGCCCATTGCACTTTGAATAAAATACAGATTCCTCTCAGATCTCATTTCTTATCATGTCTTTGTCAGTCATTATGTTCCAGCCTCACTGACCTTCTTTCTGTTCCTGTAAAATATTCCTGCCTCAAGGCCATAGGTCTACGACCTGAAGTTCTCTTTTTCCTATATGTGACCAAGCTCTCTCTTAGCCATCAGGGCTCATTTAAGCTCTTTCCATTCTTTCTAGGCATCTTATCAAAATCAACCTGTGTATTATTCATTTATCACATAATCTTGTTTTATTTTCCTCATAGCACTCTCACTTTCTGAAATTATCTTTGTTTATATGTTTAATGCCCTTCTTTTCCACTAGAATAGAAGAAACTCAAAGATCAAGAAACTTGTCTGGCCTTTTCACTGTTGAATTGCCAGGATTTTGAACAGTGCCTAACATACAGTAAGGGCTCAACAAATAAATAAATGTTCAGCTCCCTTGGCTGTCTCTGCAGTGATCAGGAATATTTTGGTGTCTCTCAAAAGAAGTATACGTTTATAGTAGTCTCTGTAGTTCTTGGGTTTGAGTTGTGGAATTACGTGTAGGTGAAACAAAATTATAATGAAAACCTTTGTTTTTAAACCCTTTTGAGTAGAGTCTCATAGAACTTCATTTTATAGACAAGTAGGGTCAGGGATTTGGGAAATGGGGAATTAAATTAGTATTTTTGAATGCTTATTATGTTTTAGACACTGTGATAGGCATTTGATATATGTAAAGGCAATGTTCAGTCTTCTAAATTGAATTCCATATGATTTAGACTATTCAGGGGGATGGGCTTGTGATCAAGACTGTATGAAGTCAGGGGTAGCTAGATAGAATTAGGGATAGCAAAGGGACAGATGGTAAGATTATGGGGGTATGATATTGTAGGATATTGTAGAAAAAGTGTGAGCTTCAAATCAGGTCTGAGCTCAAATCCTAATCTGCTACTTTTACTAGTTGTGTGACCTTGCGTAAGGTACTTACAACTTTAGTGTGGCTCATTTTTCTTATTTATAAGAATAGAGAGCAAACAGCATTTACAAATGATTAATTCACAGTGTTGTGAAGATTTAATGACATAATATTTAAATATATAAAATAACTAGGCCTATTGCCTTTCACATAATAGATGCTTAATAAGTGACAAGTTATTATGACATACATTATTAATTATCTACCCAATAGCTATACTTCCTTTTTTCTTGACAATGGAGCCTTAATTTTTTTCAGAGTAGTAATATCTAGTCCAAATGATGGGTCATGTTTGATGTAAGACAATCATAAGCAATCTGTTTCCCACTTTCCCTGCTCCCTTTGCAACTATAGGTGGTCACGTGATCCAATGATCCAATTTCAGATGACAAAACTAATAGGAAATTCACTGTGTGTGTGTGTGTGTGTATACGTTCATGTGTGTGCATGCACCTAAGTGAGGGGAGAGGAGCGTCTGGAGTTTTTCTTTTCTTAAAAAGAAAAATATTTTAATAATACAATTTAGCACTTGAGCTACATTTGTTTTTGAATGGTTTTTAAATTAATATTATTATTTCGAGACTGGATTTTCTTCTGACACCCATCTGTAGTGCAGAGGCATGATCACGGTTCACTGCAGCCTCCATCTTCCTGGCTCAAGTGATGTTCCCAGCTCAGCCTCCCAAGTAGCTGGGACTGCAGGCATGCACCACCATGCCTGGCTACTTTTTCTATTTTTTGTAGACATGGGGTCTCACTATGTTGCCCAGGCTGGTCTTGAACTCCTGGGCTCAAGCAATCCTCCCTCCTTGGCCTCCCAGTGTTGGGATTGCAGGCATGAGACACCACACCCAGAAAATTATTATTTTTAATTGACTAGTAACAATTGTACATATTTAGGAGTACAGAGTGATATTTTGATACATGTGTACAATGTGCAGTGAACAAATCAGGGTAATTAGCATATCTATTATCTCAAACATTTATCATTTTTGTTTTGTATTGGGAACATTCAAGATCTTCTCTTCTAGCTATTTGAAAATATACAATAAATATTGGTAACTATAGTTATCCTACAGGGCTATGGAACACTAGATCTTATTCCTCCCATCTAGCTGTAATTTTGTATCCGTTAACTGTCCTCTTCCTGTCCTCCACTCCCCACTACCTTGCCAGTCTTTTAGTAACCACAATTCTACTCTTCTATGAACTCAAGGTTTTTAGCTCCCACATATGAGTGAGAACATGTGGTATATGTATTTCCGTACATGACTTATTTCACTTAACATAATGTCTGGGTTTATCCATGTTGCCACAAATGACAGGATCAGGATTTTTTTTTTTTTTTTTTTTTTTTTTTGGTGGCTGAATAGTATGCCATTTTGTATATACCACATTTTCTGTATACATTTATCTGTTGATGGATGCGTGTTGATTCCATACTTTGGCTGTTGAGAACAGTGCTGCTATAAATACAAGGTATCTCTTTAATGTATTCATTTCTTTTCCTTTGGATAAATACCAGTAGTGGGATTGCTGGATCCTATGGTAGCTCTGTTTTTAGTTTTTTGAGGAACCGCCATACTGTTTTCCATAATGGCTATACTAATTTACATTCTCACCAACAGTGTATGAGCATTCTCCTTTCTTCCCATCCTTGTCAGCAAGACTGTTTGTCTTTTTCATAATAGCTATTCTGACTTCTGGGGAAGCTTTTATATTTCTGATATTAAGACAGAAGTTGGTGATCCTGTTTATTATCCCTTTCCTGCTGACATGAATGTGGAAGCAATGGTTTGTGATCAAGGAGTCATCTTGCAACCTTGAGAGAAAGCTTTGCAATTTTTGAGCCACTGAAGCAATGCCAGGAGAAGCCACTTATTTGCAGACATCCCATGTTTACTTAAGCACTGTTAGGTTGCTGGCTACTGAAAGCATTTCTAACTGATGTAGGTGTGTGTTTATTTGTTTGAATGTGTGTGTGCTCACACATATGTAGGTGGGTAGAGCATTTAAATATAATGGCAGTGAGATATACATTACTTGCACCAAAATTACCTGGTTCAGTGTCACCTAAATTTTTACCAAGTAAAAGCAGGGATAAGTGCCACTTTATTTAAGGTCACTTCACACATGACAGAGGTTAAGGATCTGGATTTTGAATTTCATGAATTAAATCTGATGCTCAGGATACCAGTCCTTCCAACATATTTGCTATATTTTATTGTGGAAAGGAATAGCATTTGTATTTATCAAAAGCCAAGTTTAAAAAGAAATTTGCTTTTCATTTTTGAAATGCAAAAACAAAATGTATTCTATACGTATTTTTGGACATTGAGTAAAAAGCAAACAACATAAAAAAAGCCATGTTAAAAAATCTTATTTTAGACTTTTACAATTTAAAGTGTGTATGAGAAAATGGCTTAAAATAAAACATACTTCAATTAAAATGTTTTACTCTGTCATGTAATATATAAAACATATTATGATATATAAAACATATTCTTAGAAGCCAGAATTCTAAAATAATACTATAATCAAATAGTTTTTGAAAGTTTATATGGAACCACAGAAGACCCTGAATAGAAAAGCAGTTTTGAACAAAAAGAACAAACCTGGAGGCATCACATGTCCTGACTCCAAAATATACTGACAAGCCATAGTAACCAGAACAGAAAGATTCTGGCATAAAAACAGACACACAGACTAATGAAATTGAATGAAGGACCCAGATATAAAATCACACATTTATAGCCACTGATTTTCAACAAAGGTGCCAAGAACACACAATGGGGAAAGGACAGTCTCTTCAAAAAATGGTGCTGGGAAATCTGGATATCCACATGTAGAAGAATGAAATTACACCTCTCTCTCTCACCATATAAAAAATCAACTCAAAATAGATTAAAGACTTAAACGTAAGACCTGAAACTATGAAACTATTAGGAGAAAACATAGGGGAAAAGGTCTATGGCATTGGTCTGGGCAATTATCTTTTTTGGATATGACCCCCAAAACACTGACAACAAAAGTAAAAATAGACAAATGAGATTACCTCAAACTAAAAAGCTTCTGCACAGCAATGAAAACAGTCAATGGACTGAAGAAACAGCCTACAGAATAGAATAAAATACTTTCAGACTATACATCCAATAAGGGGTTAATAACTAAAATATGTAAGGAACTGAAGTTACTTATGAAGCAAGAAAATGAATAATCTGATTTAAAAATGGGCAAAGGACCTGAATAGACACTTCTCAAAATAAGACATACAAATAGCTGTCAGATATATGAACAAACGCTCAACATCACTAATCACCAGGGAAATGCAAATTTAAACACAATAAGGTATCACTTCACCCTTGTGAGAATGGCTATTAAAATGAATAAAGATAACAAGTGTTTTCAAGGATGTAGAGAAAAGAGAACACTCACATATCATTGGTGGGAATGTATGAAAATGGTATAGAGGTTCCTCGAAAGAAAAGAAAAAAGAACTACCATATGATGTAGCAATCCCACTACTGAATACGCATGTAAAGGAAATGAAATCAGCTTATTCACAATAGCCAAAACATAGGATCAATCTGAGTGTCCATCAACAGATAAATGGATAAAGAAAATGTGGTATATATTCACAAATGGAATACGACTCAGCCATAAAAAATGAATTCCTATCATTTGCAACAAGATAGAAGGACCTGGAGGATGCTATGTTAAGTGAAATAAGCCAGGCACAGAAAGATAAATACCACATAATCTCACTCATATGGAATCTAAAAAAGGAACTCATAAAAGTAGAGAGTAGAATGGTAGTTACCAGGGGCAGGGGTGGTTGGAGGGTGGTAGGAAAATGTTGGTCAAAGGATACAGAATTTAAGTTAGGTAGGAGAAATAAGTTTAAGAGATACATTGTACAACAAGGTGACTATAGTTAACAATATGTTGTTTTCTTGAAAAATGCTACAAGAGTGGATATAAAATGTTCTCACCACAAACACAATAGCTGTGTGAGGTAATGTATATGTTAATTAGCTAAACTTAGTCATTCCACTATGTATATATAGTTCAAAAGTCATGTTGTACATGATAAATACAGTCATGTTCCACATAATGATGTTTCAGCCAATGGCAGACCACGTAGATGATGGTCTCATAAGATTATAATACTTTACCTTTTCCATGTTTAGATATGTTTAGATACGCAAATACCATTGTGTTATAATTGCCTACAGTATTCAGTTCAGTAACATGCTGTTCAGGTTTGTAGCCTAGGAGCAATAGGCTACCCCCAACAGCTCAGGTGTGTAGTAGGCTCTACCATTTAGGTTTGTGTAAGTACACGCTATGATGTTGACACAATCACAAAATTGCCTAAAAACACATTTCTTAGACCTGTTAAGTGACACATGACTGTACATACAGTTTTATCTGTCAATTAAAACAAAACTAATTTCAGGTGCTTAGTTAATTTGCATAATAATAAATGACATTTACATAGTATTGCCATGTGCCAGATATTGTTCTAAAATCTTAAGTCATTTAGTCTTATTAACTCTATGGGTTTGGCGTTATTATTACTGTCATCTCCACTTTATGACTGTGGGTCCTGATTTACAGAGACATTGAATAATAAGCTCCAGGAGAGGTAAAATTTGAACCAACAGCTTCTGACTCCAGCATCTGCCCTCTCATTCACTGTGCTCTGTGGCCTCCCAAGTTATATCACTCATTATATTTCATGTGAGTTACAGTACTTGTATAATGTGTGGCGAGCTACATTTCTTAACACATTTACTGTTTGTTCTTTCATCTGAGTATTTGAAGATATCTTTCTGCTTATTATCCCATACAGGTTGGAATAAATGGGCTTACCAACCACCCTTACCCTCTTCCTCCCAGTAAGCTAACAAATTGGGAGATGGATCACTAGTACCACGTGCACTCAAACAACAATTAGAACAAAACTCCCTCTGAAGCAAATCCCAAACCAAAATTCTTATCTGCCTCAAGAATCAAGAGTCAAGACTAATAACCTCCATTTTGTAAATGGAACAAAAGTTTCATAAAAGATGTGGAACAGAGTACTCCTTTATTTGTGCCATGATTAGGCCAACTCTGAGATGAAGAAAAGGAATAGAGAAAAGCAAAAGTTAGAAATATTTAATGAAAGAAAGCAGAGCAGTATGAGAATAAAATGTGGAAGAGGAGCAGGAGATTCAGAGATGAACAAGAAAGTTGAGGAGCTTGGGTCTGGTGGGTGGAACAGGTATTTGAAGAGTGCTGGAAAATTAAAAAGTGTGCTTTGACCAGTCTGTCGTAGAAACTACAGTTTTAAAGGAAGCTGCCCAGAACTGCCTCTCTGCTTGGATGCTCCTTAGGCATCTAGGAAATAAACAATTAAGCCCAGCTCTGGCCACATCCTTTTTCTCCTGGCATTTGCAGCCTCCTTCCATTCTCCAAACCTTTGATATTATTCCTTAAGTTAATCACTTGTTTTCTCTGTGCAGTGTCCCATCCCTGCCTCTGTAATTCTCTCTGTTGTGAACAGCTCTCCATTATGCATTTATCCTGGACCAGACCATACCCAGGAAGCCACTTTTCCAGCTATAGGGAAACCACAAGAAAGCTCCAAAAATGGAAGTCCCAGCTTGCTCTCCACAATTATGTCATTTTTCTCTCCCTCTTACTTTCAAGTTTTTCTTTTAGTTTTGTATGTGGAATTGGGCTAACAGGAGAACCAGATTGCTAGTGCTAACTTTGGGGAAAGCTCCGTAAAGGAGTTTCTGTGAAATCTCACTCTCCCATTATGTAGCCTGACTATTGCCACTTCATCTTCTTTTCACTCCTTAGTGTCTCACAGATTGGCGTCTTCCCCCACTACTCTACTAAATCTGATCCCACAAAAGTTTCTAATAACCTCCCAGTTCATGACTCAAATAGAAGCTATTCAGTCCTTTTTTAAAAATGAATACTGTTTGACAACATTTTTTTGACATTTTTTCTTCCATCTGCAAACCCTTGATGCATGTCTCCCTCTCTGATTGTTCCTTCTCATTTTTTCCCAGTGGTCCCTTTTTCTCTGTCTCATCCTTACATTATGGCATCCCCAGAGTTTTGGTTCTGTCCACTCCTTCCCTTTCTTATCCTCCCCTTTTTTATCCTCCCCTTTTTTTATTGGTTGATTGTGTCATCCCTCTATCTCCCCACACCCACCACCCAAAATGTTGAAGGCCTAATCCCTGGTACCTCACAATATGACCCTGTTTGGAAATAGGGTCACTGCAGCTGTAATTAGCTAAGTTAACATGAGGTCATACTGGAGTAAGGTGAGCCCTAAATCCGATATGACTGGTGTCCTTAAAAGACAAGGAAAATGTAGACGTAGACACATACAGAGAGAGGTCAGCCATGTGAAGACAGAGACAGACACTGGAGTTATGCTACCACACACCAAGGAACACCTGGGGCTACCAGAAGCTGGAAGAGGCAAGGAGATTTTCTCTACTAGAGGCTTTGGAGGGACCACGGCCCTACCAACACCTTGTTTTCAGACTTCTAGGCTTCAGAACTGTGAAACAATATATTTCTGTTGTTTTAATCCCAGTTTGTGGTACTTTGTTTTAGCAGCACTAGGAAACTTACAGGCCTCTCCTCCCTTCCCCTCATTCCTTCCCCTTCCCTCTCCACTCCTTCCCTCCCTTGATTTTCCTTCTCTTCCCTTCTGGTCCTTTTCTCTTTCCTTCTCTATTCTCTAGATAACCATAACATCTACTCCCATGACTTCCATTACCATAGATACCCCGATAGCTCTCAAATCTCCTAAACTCCAAAGCCAAATTTATTGTTTTTCATTTATCTTCTTGATCTGAGTGTCCCACCAGCATTTGAAATACAACACATCCAAAGCAGAACTCAAACTTGCTTTTCCATCTGTGTGCTCTGGCAGATTATGTTTTCCTATGATGACTGCCACAATATATGGCTCATCCTTTTTGTAGTCTGCCCTTGTAACTCCTCCCACTGAGAGCTAGGGGTATGTGTCCTCTCCGTGGACCTGGGTGGACCTTTGTGACTATCCTGACCACAAAGTAGCTGGAGTCACAAATGAATTCATGTAACTTCCAAGCTTAGGTCATAAAATTTCCATTCACTTCCACCTGGTTCTCTTGGCACACTTGCTATTGGAATCCAGCCACCATGCTATGAGAAAGCCTAGACCACAAAGAGAAGCCACATGTAGGTGCAATGGTCATCAGTTCTAGGTAAAGCCCCAGTTGAAAGCCAATATGAACGTCCAGGCATATGAGTGAGGAAGCCTGGAGATGCCTCCAGCTTCAGCCACCATGTGATTGCAACACATGAGAGATTCCAAGCAAGACGCACATAGCTAAGCACAATCAACTTTCAAACCATAAGAAATGATAATAAAATGATTGTGTTATTTTAAGTCACTAAGTTTTGGGGTAAATCATTATGCAGCAATAAATAACTGGAGCTGCCTTCTATTTTGGTTAATGAAACATTTACCAAGTCACATATGTTTGTATTCTTAGTCATCTGTGACTCTTCCTTCGTACTCCACAAATTCAATCAATTCTCAAATTCCTACCAATTCTATCTAATAATTTTATGTTGAATATATCCCTTTCTTATATTCTGTTTCCCTGCCTTTTGGAAACCATTAAGATATGCACATAAAAGAGGATAAGAAATTAAACCGACTGTCCAGGCTTCAATCTCTTCCTGCTCCAATCCATCCTCATGCTTATGTGAGAGTGATCTTTTAAAAATACACATCTGAACTGTGCTCCTTCCCTGCCTGCCACCTTCTGTGTTAAAGATAATAATGTATGAAAAGATACTCTTCATATGAGGTCTTCCATAATCTAGTTCCCCAAACTACTTTTCCAGCTTTGTCACTCTGCTTATGCCTCCTCCTCATTTTGTCCCAGGTATGCACCTTCCAGGCTCCTTTGCCCGTGTTCTTTTTCTTCATAAAACGCATTTATCGGCTGGGCGCGGTGGCTCACTCCTGTAATCCCAGCACTTTGGGAGGCCGAGGCGGGCGGATCACGAAGTCAGGAGATGAAGACCATCCTGGCAAACATGGTGAAACCCCATCTCTACTAAAAATGCAAAAAATTGGCCGGGCGAGGCGGCGGGCGCCTGTAGTCCCAGCTACTCGGGAGGCTGAGGCAGGAGAATGGCGTGAACCCGGGAGGCGGAGCTTGCAGTGAGCTGAGATCGTGCCACTGCACTCCAGCCTAGGCGACAGAGTGAGACTCCGTCTGAAAATAGATAAATAAATAAATAAATACAGCATTTATCCTCATTTGCTGTCCAATAAGCTCTTACATATTCTTCAGGACCTATATTACATATCACTGCTTTGAAGAACTTTCTCAGATTATTCCCTTGCTCCCCAGAAGTTACCTTTTTTCCTCTCCTATAATAAAACCTTGCAATACTTCTCTCATTTTATTAGAATTTTTCTGTCTAGGCATCTTTCCTAGACTGAGAACTTCACAGCACTAGGACCACTGAATCTAGATCCAGTGCTCAATATTGGTAATTTTAAGAAGAACAATGTACAATAAAAGTCACCTTCATCCATCCATTATCTATCTATCCACCCATTCATTGTTCTATCCTTCTATACATTCAGCTATTTATTCATTCATTTATTTCCCTATCAAATATTACCTACCAGTGGTACTTTACTCTGAGGAAAGAGTGAGCATATTATCTTATTTTGGTTTAGAGAGTCTGAAAAGTAAAGCCTTGCCTTTGCCTAGACAGTGCATAGGAAATTTTGTGAACAACTTTTTTTTTTTTGAGATGGAGTCTCGCTCTTTCACCCAGGCTGGGGTGCAGTGCCACTGTCTGGGATCACAGCAAGCTCCGCCTCCCGGGTTCACGCCATTCTCCTGCCTCAGCCTCCCGAGTAGCTGGGACTACAGGCGCCCGCCACCATGCCCGGCTAAGTTTTTGTATTTTTAGTAGAGATGGGTTTCACCATGTTAGCCAGGATGGTCTCGATCTCCTGACCTCGTGATCCACCTGCCTCGGCCTCCCAAAGTGCTGGGATTACAGGCGTGAGCCACCGCGCCCGGCTGTGAACAGCTTTAATAACAAAAAGCAAACATGTTTATGAAGCTAAACACTGCAAGAGCCACATTATGTATATCTTTACATTTAAGTCTGACAAGAGTACTGGAAAGTAGATTTTATTGTTGTGTAAATCGATACTCAGAGATTAAATATAACCTGCCCAAGTTTACAGTTAGTAAACGGCATTGCTAGATTTGAATCTGAATCTGTTTGATTTTAAAGTTCATTTTCTTTCCACAGTAGGTCACACTTTATTTCTCTGTTTAGTGTCAGTGATCATCTCCTTAGTAACTACTGCATTGTCACTATTTCCAGATCATCCAGATGTTTGTCTACTGGAAATCTCAGTGGGGCACTTATTAGTCCTGACAGCCCTTCCACCTAACTTCCCAAAGTTTAGTTTCCCCAGCTGCCTAGTGAGCAGTGTCTTATTTCTCTTTCACTCAGTTATTTTGAGCAATTCAGGAATTGAGTTTTCATGATGCTGCATAGACAGCAATTAGTCAATTACTTCAATTAGTCAAAGATGGATTTGGGAAATTCTAATTAGAGACAGTTTTGTGTTCAAATAAGGCATGTAGGGGAAAGTCATAGCTGAGTAAATAAGGGTTGTGGGTGTGGCTGTGGCATCTGTATATGGGTCTTTGTGTCTGTGTGGGTGTGAGAATGCAAGCACATGTGGTGTCTGCAGAATGAGGCATCTGTAGCTTCGGTGGTTCTGCTGCAATTGGGTGTTTTTATTGTCTGCCTGTCCATGTGTTCTTAGGTGCACATGTGGCTTCTCTGTGGGTGTGCCATCATGTCTGGATATGGGTTTCTCTGTGTGCATGTGGGAGTGCTGGAGGAAGAGCTAACATCTAAATAGCTTTTCCAGACTTCCATCCAGGACCCAAGACTCTAAGCAAAAATGATGCCAGAACCCTAAGTGAAATTTGTTGCTGATATCTTAAATGGGAGGCATGAAAGAGCCAGAATATGAAATGAAGAATCCATTATATACCCCTTTCCTCTTCTCTGTCTTAAAAAACTTCTCCCCATTTCTACCTCATTTCTTATCTGTCCAGGTGAATTATTTTTCACTCAGCCTTTGTGTCATCAAACTAAATGATTATTTCTGTGTTTCCGCCTCTAAACACATCTGTGTCTCTGCCACTGACAAGGAGGGAGCGCTGTGAGACCTGGAGAAGATTGGCAGGAAGTGTCCAGCCAGAGGGCACAGGAAGCCAATGATTATCCCGCCATATTGAATAATCAGGTTGACTACATGCCAGATGTGTTCTAACACAGTCCCATCCCTCCTCCAAAATGCTCAAGTGATAGGCTAACACTGTGAGAGAAAGGATAAAAGGTAAAATAGCGGCTGGAATTATTATAGAGCATGAAACAAGTCAATCAGTTGTGTGAATTGTGAAACATGAATTCTATTTGTGCTGCGTCAAAGTAATATTTGCAAAATAAGGGGAAAATCTATGAAAGCATCTAGTAGAGAGCTCCAACTAATACCCAAATCAGACTTTGGCCCTCTGCAAACATTTTAACTAGTATCTGCTTTCACTGGTGACCCTGATACATACAAATGAAAAGTTCTTTATTTTTACATTTCCATGACTTCCGAGTAACTAGAAGCGTAGATTTGAAACAAATTGAGAGAGGGGGAGATTGATTCAACATGCCTGAGAGATATTAATAGATTTTTGTTCTGTTGAATGGCAGCAATGCAATGGGGACAGCAGTGAGATGCTTCCTCTTACATTGGAAATGGGGGAAGTTCGCCATCTGTGGGAGTAAGTATGGAGACTGTAAATATGTGGCTGAAGTGTTTGGGAACATACAAAACTCCAGTTAAGGTCACCTGGGTGTAATTTCAAGCAGGCAGTTCCAGAATGTGATTTTAATTTAGTAATTGAAACCCAATTGTATTGTACTTTACATGGAGAAAAAGTTGAGGACACAGAAGACAGTCAGTCTGGATAAATAGAAGAGAGAACTACGGTTGAGCAGCCTGGAGACTGGGAAGTAGGGCACACACAGACTCCACTCAATTCAGGGTATTGGGGGGCAGTGATCCTTCACCCACAGCACCACCTGTAGCATAAATATGAAACTTTGCTTAAGATCATATGTATTTCCATTTGTTTTTATTCTCTGCTTGCCAAATGGCATTTTTTTCTTTTCTGTTTTTTCTTTCTTTCTTTTTTTCTTTTTTTTTTTTTTTTTTTTTGAGACGGAGTCTGGCTTGGTCGCCCAGGCTGTGGCACGATCTCGGCTCATTGCAAGCTCCGCCTCCTGAGTTTACGCCATTCTCCTGCCTCAGCCTGTCTCTTATACACATCTAGATGTGTATAAGAGACAGCTGGAGTGCAGTGGCGCGATCTCGGCTTACTGCAAGCTCCGCCTCCCGGGTTCACGCCATTCTCCTGCCTCAGTCTCCGGGGTAGCTGGGACTACAGGCTCCCGCCACCACGCCCAGCTAATTTTTTGTATTTTTAGTAGAGACGGGGTTTCACCGTGTTAGCTTGGATGGTCTCGATCTCCTGACCTCGTGATCCGCCCTCCTTGACCTCCCAAAGAACTGGGATTACAGGCGTGAGCCACCACGCCTGGCAGCCAAATAGCAATTTTTTAAAAAAGGTCTCACTCTGTCACCTGGGCTGGAGTACAGCAGCATGATCATAGCTCACCGCTGCCTCAAACACCCGGGTCAGGCAATCCTTCCACCTCAGCCACCCGAATACCTAGGACTACAGTTACATGCCACCATACCTGGCTTATTTATTTTAAAAATTTTTCGTAGAGACAGAATTTTGCTATGTTGCCCAGGCTGGTCTCAAACTCCAGTCCTCTCTCTTTGGCCTACCAGTGTGCTGGGATTACAGGCATGAGCCACTGTGCCCGGCCAGTCAGTAGCATTTTTATTATGAACTGTTCTGCTAATGAGAAGGTGGTACCCTGAATGGGGAAACATGATTATTCTATACTCTGGAAGGAATATCTCTCAAGATGAGTGGGAGGAGAAGCAGTCTAATTGAATTGTTAAACTTCAATCTCCTGTGAGTTTGAGACAGACTTCTCAGGACAGATGACGGTGGAGATACATTGACAAGGTAAAGGCCAAATTTAGAATTGTATCACCTGTGAGGCCTGTTGGTGGACAGGAAGCTGGATCTCTTTTGGAAAGCACTTTTCTATGAACCACTTTGAATGCTTAATGGTGCTGGGACATTATTTAGAAATAATGCATACAGAATGAGATTTTTGTCCCTAACACTAAAAAGGACTCAAGCTTGGCTGACTTCTGGCTATTTCTTTTCCCCACTCTACAACTATAGTCCTGATTTGCTTGAATAATTTTTGGGATTTTGTGATGGAGGATTGAGAAAAAAGTGGTAGGTGGGGGGCGGTGGGGAGGTGGTGTGGGGGGAAACAAGAGGTACAAGATAAAAACTGGATGAGTTTTTTAGGGATGTTTAAGGAGATTGGCTGTAGTCTGTGAGAAATATGGATTGGGTCCAGAAATAAGTAACTATTCTTAAAGGAATATGTGTCAACTTCATGGAATTTTTGAAAACACAAGTAAAATACTTGTTATTCTGAAATTATTGTGGTTGGATGAAATGCATTCTTTTAAATTCAGCACCTGTATGGATCAAAACTACATGGAACATAGCTCTAGGAAGGTTCTGCATATGTTTTATTGCTTACTATTCTAAATTACTTGCCCTAGAAGTTTTAAAATTGATATTTTGCTTGTCTGGCTCAGAGAACCTTCAGCCATTAACTATTAACCCAACCTTTCCCGTTGGTTAGGATATCACATGTTACATCAGATTGTTCTCCAGAGCCCCAGAGAATATACCCAGCTATTAATGTGTCATTTTTCTTGTGGGTGTTCCTTCAGCATTTCAGACTCACATGTTCTTAGCATTGTACTTTCCAACCCTTTCTCTCCTTTAGTGTTCCCAATCTCAGTGAATGGTACTATTTTATGCTCAGATTTCTAAATCAAAACCATGGTGACTTCTTAACACTTCCTTCTCTGATATCGACCTCCCAATTTGTCTAAATATTTCTAAAATCTGCCCACTTATTTCTATCCCACTGCCATGACCTTGGATCAGACCACTATTACCTCTCAATTGGATAACTGATATAGCTTCATAACTGGCCTCCCTGTCTCCAGATCTTCCCTGATCCATACCTCCAGGTGAAAATCATGCCTCTATTTGGTTGCGTTTTTTTTTTCTTTTCTTTTTTTCTTTTTTTTTTTGAGATGGAGTCTTGCTCTGTCACCCAGGCTGGAGTGCAGTGGCACGATCTTGGCTCACTGCAAGCTCTGCCTTCCGGGTTCACGCCATTCTCCTGTCTCAGCCTCCTGAAGAGCTGGGACTACAGGCGCCCGCCACCATGCCTGGCTAATTTTTTGTATGTGGAGTAGAGACGGGGTTTCACCATGCTAGCCAGGGTGGTCTCGATCTCCTGACCTCGTGATCCGCCCCCCTTGGCCTCCCAAAGTGCTGGGATTACAGGCATGAGCCACCGCACCTGGCCTTGGTTGCATTTCTATTTGGATTATGCCTTTCTTATATAGTTCTCATGTAACATTTATTTTGAAGTTTCTTATTTGCTTTGTATGTATGTGTTTTATATTGTTCATAGTCTTAGTCATAGTTCATAGTCTTAGTTTTCTGAGACTTACATTTTAATATTTATTCTATTTAATTTTCCTCACCCTTTAAAAACAAAAACAAAAACAGCTATCAATCAATGCTTCTTACTACCCGCCATCCCCCTCTTTGACCAGAGACCTTCCCCAGGGAATTCTTGCCTAATTGGCTGGACTAGTTACATTGCTATCTCACAGGGGTCCATGTTATGTCTTCCTGCATTGGATACACAATTGGTTGGATCCCATGTCTTCCTCTTTCTTGGTTTATTCCAGTAAGTGACGGTCTAGGAAAGGGTGAATGTGAGATCCAATTTTGGAGTCTTTTCCTTTCTTAAAATATATTTATTCTGCTCCTCATACTGATAGATAATTTGGCTAGCTATGAGATTCTAGATTTAAAAATTGGATCCTTGAACTCAAAGAGCTTGTTCTCTAGTACTATATAGTTTTACTGACAAGATGTCTGCATTTATCTCTGGAGACTTTATGATCGGCTTTTTATTTTTTATGTTTTAAATTTTTATAATGATTTTCCTAAGTTTGGGTCTTTGTTCATTTATATTACTTTCATTTTATAGAACCATCCATTTTGTATTTGTTCTTTGGTATGGGCAAACTGTATTGTTTTATCGGTCTGATTATTTTTCTGTTTATTCTATTCTCTCTTCCCAAATCTATTTTGTTGGATGTTGGATCTTCTGAATTGATCTTTTAAATCTCTTATTTTTCCATGTTTTCCATTTCTCTTTCTTTTTATTTCCAGGAAACAAACTAGATGATATCTTCCTGTCCTTGTATTGAAACGTTGGCAATTTGGTTTTTCACTCAGTCTGATGCTCTGTTGCATCATATGTCAATGAAACCAAAGCCCTCTGCTAAACCTTGGACTTCTTTCCAAACTTCTCCTGATCTGCATTTTCTATTTGACCCCGGCTCTCTTGGCTTTCTCTTCAATTTGCAGTCCTTTTTATCACCTTTGTTTTTGGCACAGGAAATTCCTGAAAATTTTGTAAGCTACTATAAGACATATCTTTAGATCCAACAGGGACTTGGAACCATATGTACTTTTATAAGCACCGCTACTATCATACACATTTGTTGTCAGCAGAAATAATCCTCTGTAAAGTTACTGCTATTGATCTTTATGTTACAGTGTCTCCTTTTACAGAATGAAGAAACTTTAGTAAATCAAATCAGGTTTCCTAATTTTTCTATTGCTATGGAAACAGATTTTCTTAAGTAATGTTTGGAGAAATGAGTGGGTACCTCTATTATGTGAAGTAAAAAGAGTAAGAGAAAATACTGGAAATTTTCATGGCCACTTTCTTTCTGACCCTGGGTTAATAATGTGTAGCTTACAGAGTACACAGTTTTTCACTATGTACTAAGCTCTGACAGAGCAGAGATCCTGTCTCTGAGCATGAGGTTGGGTAATTCATTTCTATTCAAGGCTGTGTCAGAATAGTTATAAAGAAATTGACTATATTAGCTTCATTGAGAGAAAAAGACTACATCTTGTGATATAGGCCATTGTATAGATGAGAAAACAGATTCAGAGAAGTCTTTGTTGGAAGTTGCACATCTAGTAAATGTCATTGCCTTGCACACTCCTGCCTCTCTACCTCTTATAATCTTTATGCTCCCTGGAATGATCTCCCTTCTTTTTGCCATTTGAAGGCCCTAGCAGTAGGGCATAGTGATTAAAAGCCTAGGCTCTAAAGTCAGACAACCATGAATTTGAACTTTTGCCCCATTACTTAGCGACTTTGATCCAGTTAGTGACCCAATCCATCACCGTGACCTTGCAAAGTGATTGTAACCATCTAGATCCATTCTCCACTCTCTCCACCTTGCTCTCTGTCCCAGTAGTCTGACCTCTGTGCATTTTATCCACATGCTGCCTTAATCTGGGACTTCTGGTAGATTTTAGCTAATAGGAAGCCTCAGCAGGAAATTGGAGCATAGGAAGAGAATGAAAATGGAGATGCTTATTTCTCCACTCTTCCCTTCCATTTTCTTTTTTTTTTTTTTTTT
>NW_012102110.1:4570411-4699628 GCF_000951045.1 Mandrillus leucophaeus
ATTTTTGCAATCTACTCATCTGACAAAGGGCTAATATCCAGAACCTACAAAGAACTCAAACAAATTTACAAGAAAAAAACAAACAACCCCATCAAAAAGTAGGCAAAGGATATGAACAGACATTTCTCAAAAGAAGACATTCATTCCCTTCCATTTTCTATAGGCTGCCTGCATCCATCTACAAAGAGGGATCCTGCCAAGGTGCCCTTCTGACTTAGCTCTCTTTCTGGCTTCCAGTAATTATTCCTTTTCTTCTTCCAGGTTTGGGGATGACAATGGCCTCAACAAAATAAGAAGGCATAATGAAGCACCCTTTTATAAGCATTGGTACTATCATATATTTGTTGACAGCAGGCCATAGAATGAGCAGTGCTTATAAAAAGGTACTGCACTATTCCTTATGATTTAGTTACACCCTGCCTACATTTTGGTAAATAGTCATTTTAATAAACTTTCCTCTAATTAACCTACTTTTAGGAAGCCATCTATTTCCTTTTGGAAATATATATTATAAGCCACAAATATATCATTATAAGCCTCAATTTTATTTTCTGTAAAATGGGCATAAGAATATTATTTACCTCATAGATTTGTTGTGAAGAATAAATGGGATAATGGACCTAAAGCATTAGGCATAGTACATAGAAAGCACTCGATACATTTCAGGTATTACTATTAATAGTTGCAACATCAATTTTCTCCCATTCTGTAGGTTGCCTGTTCACTCTGATGGTAGTTTCTTTTGCTGTGCAGAAGCTCTTTAGCTTAATTAGATCCCATTTGTCAATTTTGGCTTTTGTTGCCATTGCTTTTGGTGTTTTAGTCACGAGGTCTTTGCCCATGACAATCTACCCATCTGACAAAGGGCTAATATCTGGAATCCACAAACAACTTAAGCAAATTTACAAGAAAAAATCAACCCCATCAAAAAGTGGGCGAAGGATATGAACAGACACTTCTTAAAAGAAGACATTTATACAGCCAACAGACACATGAAAAAATGCTCAACATCTCTGGCCATCAGAGAAATGCAAATCAAAAGAGCAATGAGATACCATCTCATACCAGTTAGAATGGCGAACATTAAAAAGTCAGGAAACCACAGGTGCTGTAGAGGATGTGGAGAAATAGGAACACTTTTACACTGTTGGTGGGACTGTAAACTAGTTCAAACATTGTGGAAGACAGTGTGGCGATTCCTCAAGGATCTAGAACTAGAAATACCATTTGACCCAGCAATCCCATTACTGGGTATACACCCAAAGGAATATAAATCATGCTGCTATAAAGACACATGCATGCGCACATATGTTTGTTGCGGCCCTATTCATAATAGCAAAGACTTGGAACCAACCCAAATGCCCATCAATGATAGACTGGATTAAGAAAATGTGGCACATATACAGCATGGAATACTATGCAGCTGTAAAAAAAGATGAGTTCATGTCCTTTGTAGGGACATGGATGAAGCTGGAAACCATCATTCTGAGCAAATTATCATAAGGACAGAAAACCAAACACCACATGTTCTCACTCATAGGTGGGAATTGAACAATGAGAACACTTGGACACAGGATGGGGGAACATCACATGCTGGGGCCTGTCGTGGGGTGGGGGGAGGGGGAAGGATAGCATTAGGAGATATACCTAATGTAAATGACGAGTTAACGGGTGCAGCACACCAACATGGCACATGTGTACATATGTAACAAACCTGCACGTTGTGCACATGTACTCTAGAACTTAAAGTATAATAAAATAAATAAATAAATAAAATAGTTGCAATATCATTCATCTTAAGATAAGGTCAAAATTAATCTACTATTGATTCTGATTACTTCAGAATTCTGTTTTCCCAACATTTATGCACTTTGAGTTTTTCCTGAATTAGCCTGTGGTAAGAAATGTTTATTTCTCATTTTTTTTCTTTTTCTTGTCTTGTCCTTTTAATCAATACTTTTCTGGAAAGATGGCTCATAGGTAATAATAGAGGAGCATTTATTAACAGGCAGGCTGAGAGAGATTATGGATTACATAGATATTGAGTTCCTATTGCTAATGTAACACACAAACACACACACACACACACACACACACACAAATAAAAATAAAAAAGATTACCTGCCTATCTCTGATAGCTTAATCCATCCATAGAGATAAGAACAGAAAATATATTTACAGTAGAATAAATCCAAACCCGCTTAGAAGTGTGAAGTTCTGGCAGGAGTTAGTAAGATAAACTAGTTGACTTTAGCTTTCCTAATCTAATTCTATGATTGATTTTGATAGAAAAAGAAAGTAACAGACAGGATGCCCAGGATCACACTCAAAGTCACCAGTACCTAACACGGTGAAGTTTTAGTCTGTGTTGATGTAACTTCAGAGCACAGTTTTGTACACGGAAGAGTTTAAAACATCTCGGGAACAGATGTAAAGGCACTTTTTTTCTTTTTTAGCAAGAAATGTGGTTACTGTCGGCCACCACAGTCAGAACCAGAGGACACCATGCTGGCTAACGGAAACCAGATGCTCTGGTAAAGAAAGCCATGGATAAATATGATTTATTTTCAGCTGAATGACCTTCAATTATCTCCCTTAACGTTTAGACCTGGTTCTCTGCCATATTCTTTCTTTGAGTACTTAAAGAAGAGACCAGCAAAGGGGCACCATTATAGAGTGATTTATGGAGGACATGGACAAGGGTCATCTATGGAATGTGAGAGAAAACAGGAGGGGGAGGAGAAAAGAGGGAGAGGGCGCACGCAAGAGACATTGAGAATAAACTCAAGATAAAAAATAAAAACATGGGAAATATAGTTTTGTGGGTAGATTCCTGGCTAGGAGCCAGGAGTCCTGGGTGCCAGTCCTTCTTTCGGTATTAACTCATTGTGACAGGCTGAACCAATTCAAAATACATTTGTTGTGAATCCAATCTCTTAGCTTCATTATGCCAAGATTCTCCTGCCATCACACAATGGAACTAGTTTTCGTAGATTTTCTAATTTCCAGGAATACTATGCGATTTGATAGTAAGATGATTTGTGTTTCTTCACCCCAGCTCTTTAATCCCAGTGTTGATACCTTTATCTTATATGCCATCCTAAGCCCGTAGTTAAACGTCTTGAAGACGCTGAGACTGAATAGCCATTTTTGTCTCCCCATCCCTTTTCCTGGAAATTCTTATTGACCACCTTTCCATTTATTAAACCACTGTTTTTCAGCTAATAACTTTATTTTGGTAACTCCTGCATGTCCTTAGGAAAAGTCAGTGGTGGTGGTGCCAGCAGGAACTATTCATAGTAAGCAAACTGTTTATGAAAAATATAATCTTTAAGAAACAACTTGCTTGTAGACTTACTTCATCTCTTTCTTTGCATTTTGCTAAATTTTTCTCAACAGTTTCAACAGCCACAAGAACATCTCTCTCTAGGTGTCTTACCAAATTGAGACTACTCATTGAGAAAGTGAAAATCATCTCATTTCTTTTTTCCTGTCTGCTTGATTCTTTCTCCTTTACTTAAAAGCATTTTCTCTTTTTCTGATCCATTCATCTTAAAGGATCCACAAGTCTTCTAGAAATCCAGATTTGGTAGAATCTCTTCTTCTTCTTTATTAAGTTTACTGATTCTACTACAATATCTATTTTAAAAAATCTGGAAAGATTTATTTTAGAGTTTGACTGAGGCCTCAGGCTAAGAGGAGCTCTAAAAAAATGAATAGTAGGGACAGATCCCAGCCATTTTCTCCTTCTCAACGAACATTTTTTCCATTAGTTCTCTCCTCTCTCCTCTAAATTATATTTTTTCCCTCTGTTTTTTTCCTAAACACACACACTTGCTTTTATTTCTTCTATCTGAAAAAAAAAGTAAGAAAAGAAAAAGACTATGTGAGTTTGCTTGGACTGCCAAAGCAAAATGTCACAGACTGGGTGGCTTAAACAACAAAAATTCATTACTTACAGTTCTGAAGGCTAGAAGTCCAAGATCAAAGAGCTGACAGGTTCGGTTTCCCGAGGTCTGTCTCCTTAGCTTGTAGATGGCTGTCTTCTCACTGTGTTTTAGTCTTTCTTCTCTGTGTGTGCATCTCTGTATGCTCTAATCTCCTCTTCTAATAAGGACACCAGTCAGATTGAATTATGCCCACCCTAACAACCTCATTTTAATTTCTCCTTTAAAGGCCATATCTCTGAACACAGTCATATTCCTAGGTACTAGGTTGCCATATGTACCTCCTATGAATTTTGGGGAACACGGTTCAGTCCATAATACAAAGGAACAAAAAAATTCTAAAATTCACTTTTTACTCGACTTTTCTCTCCTACTACCACATAATTTCCTGCTCCTCTTTACAAAAACAATTTCTCCAAAGAGTTGTATATGCTTGCTGTCTCTAGTATTTTCCCTCTCATTCTGTCATAATTTTACTCCATTCAGCTTTTTGCTTTCACGACTCCATGAAAACTACTTCAGTGGCCAAAGTCACTGATGACCTTGCTGATAAATCCAATGGTCATTCTCAGTGCCCATTTTATTTGATATAGCAATACCATTTGACACAGTTGATTATCCTTCTTCCTCAATACCCCCTGCTCCCTTGGCTTCCAGAACAACATACTCAATTGATCCTCCTTTTGCCTTCCTGGTTACACTCAGTCTCTTTTGCTGGTTCCTCCTTTTTTTCCAGAACTATTAATATTGCAACAATCTGGATTCTCTTCTCTATCCACATTCATCCCCTTGGTAAACTTATCCAGTCTCATACTTTTACTATTATGAGTATACTAGACTCCAAAATTTATCTCACTAGCTTTCTCTCTTAAATTTCAAATGTCTCTGTATTATTTCCATATGCTCATAATATGTATAAAATTGAACTCCTAATCACCTTCCCAAACCTGCCCTATTTGTAATCTTCTCCACCTAAATTTTTGGCAGCTCTATCATTCCGGTTGCTTAGACTAACAATATTGAGTCATCCTTGACTCCTCTCTTCTTTCATTCCATATCTTATTCACCATGAAATCCTGTTGGCTCTAGGATCAGAATTGATTTGGAATCAGATCGCTTCTCACTAACTCTGTTACTACTAATTTGTGCCAAGACATTATCGTCCCTCACTTGGAGTACTACACTTGACTCCAAAATGATCTCCACGATTTCATATTTAGCAACCAGAGTGATGCTCTTAAAATACAAGTCAGATCATGTTACTTTTTGAGCTGGAATCCTCCACTCACTTCACATACTACTCAATGAAAAAGTCAGTCTTTACAATGGCCAAAAGACCCTTCATGATCCCATTCTTTCATCTCATCTTCTAATATTATCCCCCTCATTTACTTCATTAGCCATATTGGTCTCATTTTTTTTCCTACAATACAGCAAGAACATTCTACCTTAAGGCAATTGGACTAGCATTTACATCTGAGGCATTTGTTTCTTAAATACTCTCATGGATAACTAGTCCTCCCTCTCAAGCCTTTGCTCAAATCACACCTTTTCAACCAGGCCTACTCTGATCTTCTTTTTAAAATGGTAAATTGCCTCAAACCCAACTCCATCTATGTGGTCCCTCTGACTGTTCTATTTTATCTATTAAATATAACTTATTACCTTCTAATATAAGATACAATGTGCTTAAGTGTATAATACAGGCATACAATGTGTAATGATTACATGAGGGTAAATGGGATGTCTATCACCTTAAGCACTTATCATCTCTTCATGTTACAGTCCAATTATACTCAATTATACTCTTTTAGTTATTTTAAAATGTACAATAATTATTGTTGACTGTAGTCACCCTTTTGTGCTGTTAAATACTAGATCTTATTCATTCTATCTAACTATATTTTTGTAGCCATTAACTTTCTCTATTCCACAGACCCCCTATATTAGTCTCTTCTCACGCTGTCAAGGCTTGGGGCTTGTACCTTCTGAGAACATGGCCTGAGCTGAACCTTGGCCCCTTTTAGGCATGGCTGGAGTGCCCAGGATGAAGGGCACTATGTCCCCAGGCTGCATATAGCAGGGGGGCCCTGGAGCCAGCCCAGGAAATCATTTTTCCCTCCTAGGCCTCCAGGCCTATGATGGAAGGGGCTGCTGCCAAGGTCTCTGACATGCCCTGAAGGCATTTTTTCCCATTGTCTTGGCATTAGCATTTGGCTTTTCATTACTTATGTAAATTTCTGCTGCCGGCTTCAATTTCTTCCCAGAAAAATGGGTTTTTCTTTTCAACTGCATTGTCAGCCTGCAAATTTTTCAAACTTTTATGCTGTGCTTCCTCTTGAATGCTTTGCCGCTTAGAAATTTCTTCCATCAGATACCCTAAATCATCTCTCTCAAGTTCAAAGTTCCACAGATCTCTAAGGCAGGGGCAAAATCCTGACAGACTCTTTGCATAACAAGTGTGACCTTTACTCCAGTTCCCAAGAAGTCCCTCATCTCCATCTGAGACCACCTCAGCCTGGACTTCCTTGTCCATATTACTATCAGCATTTTGGTCAAAGCCATTCAAAAAGTCCCTAGGAATGTCCAAACTTTTCCACATCTTCCTGTCTTCTGAGTCTTCCAAGTCTCTAAGAAGTTTTAAACTTTCCCACATTTTGCTGTCTTCTTCTGAGCCCTACAAATTGTTTCAACCTCTGCTCATTAGCCAGTTCCAAAGTTGCTTCCACATTTTTGGGTATCTTTAGAGCAGCACCCCATTATCTAGTACCAATTTACTGTATTAGTCCATTCTCATGTTGCTATAAAGAAATACCTGACACTGGATAATTTAATGAGGAAAGAGGTTTAATTGACCCACAGTTCCACAGGGCTGGGAGGCCTCAGGAAACTTACAATCATGGCAGATGGGGAAGCAAATACCTCCTTCTTCACACTGTGGCAGCAAGGAGAAGTGCCAAGCAAAAGGGGAAAAGCCCCTTGTAAAACTGTCAGATCTCATGAGAACTCACTCACTAACACAAGAAAAGCATGGAGGTAACTGACCCCATGAATCAGTTACCTCTCAGTGGGTCCCTCCCACCACATATGAGGATTATGGGAACTACAATTCAAGATGAGATTTTGGTGAGGACACAGACAAACCATATCACCCCCTAACTACCGTTCCCAGTGTCTGGTAACCATCTTTATACTCTCTATCTCCATCAGTTCAATCGTTTTAATTTTTAGATCCCACAAATCAGTGAGAACATGCACATTTTGTCTTTCTGTACCTGGCTTTTTTCACTTAACAAAATGTCCTCCATTTCCATCCATATTGTTGTAAATGACAGGATCTCATTCTTTTGAATGGCTGAATAGTATTCCTTTGTGTGTGTGTGTGTGTGTGTGTGTGTGTGTGTGTGTGTGTGTGTATCACATTTTCTTTATCCATTTATCTGTTGGTGGACATTTAAATTGCTTCCAAATCTTGGCTATTGTGAGTAGTGCTGCAATAAATATGCAATGACAGATGTCTCTTTGACTTTTGATTTCATGTCTTTTGCATAAATAGTAGTGAAATTGCTGGGTCACATGGTAGTTCTATTTTTAAGGAACCTCTGCACTGTTCTTCATAGGGGTTTTATTAAGTTGCATTCCCATCATTGGTGTATGAGGGTTCCCCTTTCTTCAGATACTTGCCAGTATTTATTATTGCTAGTCTTTTGGATAAAAACCATTTTAACTTGAGTGAAATAATATCTCATCATAGTTTTGATTTGTATTTCTCTGATGATCAGTGACGTTGAGCACCTTTTCATATACCTGTTTGCCATTTGTATGTTTTCTTTTCAAAAAGTCAATTCAGATATTTTGCTCATTTTTTTATCGCATTGTTACATTTTTTCCTGTTGAGTTGTTTGAGGTCCTTATATATTCTAGTTATTAATGCCTTGTCAGATGAGTAGTTTATAAATATTTTCTCCCATTCTGTAGGTTGTCTCTTCACTTTGTTGATTGTACCCTTGCTGTGAAGAAACTTTTTAACTTGATGTAATCCTATTTACCCATTTATGCTTTTATTGCCTGTACTTTGGAGATATTACTCAAGAAAATTTTTCCCCAGATCAATGTCCTGAAGAGCTTCCCCAGTGTTTTCTTGTAGTAGTTTTATAGTTTCAGGTCTTAGGTTTAAGTCTTTAATCCATTTTTGATTTAACTTTTGTAGATGGTGAGAGATAGGGATCAAGTTCATTCTTCTGCATGTGGATATCCAGTTTTTCCAGCTTCATTTATTGAAGAGCCTGCTCTTTCACCATTGTTTGTACTTGGCACTTTTGCTGAAAATTCACTGTAGATGTGTGAATTATTTCTGAGTTTTTTATTCTTTTCCATTGGTCTGTGTGTCTGTTTTTATGCTAGTACCATGCTGTTTTGATTACTGTAGCTCTGTAGTATAATATGAAGTCAGGTATTTTGTTTATTTTTGCTCAGAATGGCTTTGGCTATTGTGAGTCTTTCATGGTCTTGTGTAAAATTTAGAATTGTGTTTTCTATTTCTGTGAAGAATGTCATTGGTATTTTGATAGAGACTACATGGAATCTATAGACTGCTTTGGGTAGAATGAACAATTTAACAATATTTATTCTTCTAGTCCATGAACATCAAATATCTTTCAATTTTTTGTGCCCTTGTCAACTTCTTGCATCAACGTTTTGTACTTTTCATTGTAAAGATTTTTCACTTCTTTGGTTAAGTTTACTTCTAGGTATCTCATTTTTAGCTATTGTAAATGGGATTACATTCTTGATTTCTTTTTCAGATTGTTCACTGTTTGGCATGTAGAAACACTATCAATTTTCATATGTTGATACTGTATCCTGCAACTTTACTGAATTTATCAGTTCTAATATTAATAGATTTACTGTGGAGTCTTTAAGTGTTTCCAAATATAAGATTATATCATCTGCAAACAAGGATAATTTGACTTCTTTCTTTCTAATTTGGATGTCCTTTATTTTCTTCTCTTGTCTGATAGCTGTTGTGAGAATTTCAAATACTATGTTGAATAACAGTGGTGACAATGGGCATCTTTATAGCATTCCAGATCTTAGAGGAAAGGCTTTTCATTTTTCTCCATTCAGTGTGATACTAGCTATGGGTCTGTCATATATGGCTTTTATTTTATTGGGGTATGTTCCTTGTATACCCGGTTTTTTAAGAATTTTTATTACGAAGGGATATTGAATTTTATCAAATGCTTTTTCAGTGTCAATTGAAATGATCATATGTTTTTCCTTCATTCTTTCAATACGATATAACACATTGATTGATTTGCATATGTTAAACTATCCTTGCATGTCAGTGATAAATCCCACTTGGTCATGATGAACGATATTTTAATGTGTTGCTGAATTCAGTTTGCTAGTATTTTGTTGAGGATTTTTGCATCAATGTTCATTAGGGATCGTGGCCTATAGTGTTGTTTATTTATTTGTTTTGGTGTGTCTTTTTCTACATTTTGGTATCAGGGTAATATTGGTCTTGTAGAATGAGTTTGGAAGGATTTCCTCCTCCTGTGATTTTTGGAACAGTTTGAGTAAGATTGGTGTTAGTTCTTCTTTAAATGTTTGGCATAAATCAGCAGTGGGTCCTGAACTTCTCTTTACTGGGAGATGTTTTATTACTGCTTCTATCGTCTTACTTGTTATTGTTCTGTTCAGGTTTTAGATTTCTTCCCAGTTCAATTTTGGTAGGTTGTATGTATCTAGGAATTCATCTATCTCTTCTAGGTTTTCCAATTTATTGGCATATATTGCTCATAGTGGTCTCTAATAGTCCTTTGAATTTCTATGGTGTCAGTTGTAATGTCTCCTTTTTCATTACTTGAATTCTGATTTCGTCTACTTGAATTTTCTCTCTTTTTTTTTTCTTAGTCTGGCTAAAGGTTTGTTAATGTTAACTTAAAAAGAATGACTTTTTGTGTCATTGATCTTTTGTATTGTTTTTATTTCAATTTCACATATTTCTGCTTTGATCTTTATTATTTCTTTTCTTCTCCCAATTTTGAGTTTGGTTAGCTCTTGCTTTTTGAGTTCTTCACAATGCATCATTAGGCTGTTTATTTTAAGTTTTTCTGCTATTTTGATGTATGTGTTTATTGCTATAAACTTTCCTCTTATTACTGCTTTCGCTGTATCCCATACATTTTGTTATGTTGTGTTTCCATTTTCATTTGTTTCAAGAATTTTTAAAATTTCCTTCTTAATTTTTTCATTAATCTACTGGCCACCCCGAAGTATATTGTTTAATTTCTTTGTGTTTCTGTGGTTTCCAAAGTTCCTCTTGTTATTGATTTCTAGTTTTATTCTATTGTGGTCAGAGAAAGTACTTGATATTATTTCAATTTTTAAAAAGATGTTTAAGAGTTGTTTTGTAGACTAACATATTATCTATCCTTGAGAATGATTCATGTGCTAAGGAGAAGAATATGTATTCTGTAGCCATAATATGAAATGTTCTGTAAATATCTATTAGGTCCATTTGGTTTATAGTGCAGATCTGGTGTATCTTTGTTGATTTTCTGTCTGGATGATTTGTCCATTGCTCAAAGTGGAGTGTTGATGATGAACCCTGCCAGGACTAGGTCCTTCCCTTCAAGGCAACAGGCTCCCTTTTGGCCCTTGGTGTGTCTAAAGATGTCAACCAGGAGCTAGGGCCTAGAATGGAGTCCTCAAGACTTTGCTGGGTGTCCTAGTGTGGCTGAGCTAGTATCCAGGTTGCAAAGCAAAGTCTTCTTTACTCTCCTCTCTCCTCTCTTTAAGCAGAGGGAAGGAGCTCCTCCTGGAGCTGCAAGCTGTTCTGCCTGGGGTTGGGAAGGGGTGATGCAAGAAAACTCTTAGCCATCTTGGCTGGTGTCTCAGTAGGACTGCATGCATCCTAAGTCCACTGGTTCTAAGCTCAGCACAGTACAAGGACTTGCCCAGGAATTGCAGTACTTGTGGCCTAGGCAGCCGTTTAAGTCTATTTAAAACTGCAGCACACTTTAGCCCTCAGTGGTGGGACTTGCCAGAAATCAGATTCCCACTGCTGGGATGGGTGATTCCCCTCTGGCTAAGGTTGGTCTAAATGCATTCTTCTTGAGTGCTGGTTGTGTTCTGCCCAATGTTACTTTCTGTGACAGGACAGCACTGAGTTCCAATGCAAAGTACAACAATCACTGCACTCTCCCTCCTGCAAGCACACAGATTCTCAATCTGTGCCACACATCTGCTGCAGGAGAATAGGGGAGGGGTGGTGTCAGCAATTCAAGAGTCTTGCCTACTCTCTTCAGTGTCTCCTTGCTTTGATGTTAAAATCAGGTACCATGATCACTCGCCTGATTTTTGGTTCTTATGAAGGTGCTTTCTTGTGTGAACAGTTTTTCAATTTTGTGTTTCCATGGGAGGGATGATTGCTGAAGGCTTCTGTTTTGCCATCGTGTCTCATCTCTCTCCTTCCTAATTCTGTCATGAGACCCTATGTATGACTTAAGATTGCAAGCATCTTGCTCCTATGGTGTTTGTTCATACCTGACACTAAATTCCTTCAGGTGTCATTCCTCACCTCAGTCCCAATTCATACTGGCCTCCCTTCTAATCTTTCATGGCTCGTTCCTACATTGACTCTACAAGACAGCAGTATTTGTCACATTTAATATTATTGCTGTGGTCTGGGTATTCATGTCCCCTCAACATTTATATGTTGAAATATTAACCCCCAAGGTGATGGTAGTAGGAGGTTGGCCTAACTGGGGGATGATTAGACTCTGTCCTAATGAACGAGATTAGTGCCCTCATAAAAGAGGTTCTAGAGAGCTGCCTTATTCCTTCCATCATGTGAAGACGCAGTGAGAAGGCACTATCTATGAACCAGAAGGCAGGCCTCACTAGACACCAAATCTGACAGCACCTTGATTTTGAACATCTCAGCCTTCAGACCTGTGAGAAATACATTTATGTTGTTTGTAAGCCACTCAGTTTATGGTATTTTGTTGCATCAGCCTGAGTAGACCATGGCAAATATCAGAACATTATAGCAGTCACCTCCTTCTTGAAGATGTTCATTAAGTTTTGTACTGGCATTTTTAATAGCATCTAAATTTATCTCCCACTTCCAATCTTTTTTCACCTAACTTATTATTTTATTATTATTTTATTGTGTCCAGATTAAGCTTCAAAAATACAGCTATGATCCTATCATACCTTGAGTAGCTCCCAAAGATGGCTGAATAAAGCCCAAATCCTTTGGCTTAGTATTCTAGGCTGCTGTCTATAACCTAGCCACAGTCTACTCTTCAGCCTCATTTCTCACTATGTCCTCAAGCATACCTTAAACTTTAGACGAAATGGAGTACCTGATGCTTATTAAACATAGCTAGTAAGTTTCCTACCTCTATGCTTTTCTTATAGTGTTAATTCCAAATGTAGTGTTCTTCATCCTTTACCTAGCTCTTGAATTTCTTGTACCTCAGACTGAGCTTACATAACATCCCTTCTATGAAATTACCCTGAAGCATCCTTTAATGAAGAGATGTTTTCTTCCTTTAAATTACGACAGCACTCTATCTGAACTTCTCCTCCAGCTATAATTACTTCTGCCTTCTGATATATTTGTATACATACTTGTCTTTTTTTCCCTTCCCCCAGCCCCCCACCCCAACCTGCAGACTATAAACTTTCTTTCACTAGTCTGAATTTTATTCATCTTGATGCACTTCACAGCTCTTAGCTTCATGTCTGGGACCTCAGAGACACTCAGTGATACTCAGTTAAAGTCTGTTTAATAGATGTTGAATAAGTTTCTAATTTTCTCTATTGGGCTGTGTAATTCTGTACCAAGTCCCTTCCTCTTACAATATTCTACTCTTCTGTCACCTACTTCCTCTTCTTCTCTGGTCCTTTTTAGTTCTGACTTTACAATAGATCCTGTGTTTTAAGTTACTTAATAAAAAAAGAGTATAAGTGAATTAGGGAATGTCTCAAATCACTATTTCTTCATGTGTGCACTTACCAAATTGGTTTATGTATTTTTAATGCAGAAATACATGTTCTATTTATAGCACTTATCTTTTCATTGTGTGTTATACAGTTTTAAAGTATTTTTATCTTTATTTTCTCATATAATTGTCAAGGTCTAACTGGAAATTCTTGAGGCATATTACAGACCAAAAGTACTAAGAACCAAACACCTTAGTTGATCCAGAATGGTTCTATTTTAAAATATCCTCGGGGCTGGGTGTGGTGGCTCACGCCTGTAATCCCAGCACTTTGGGAGGCTGAGGCGGGTGGATTACCTGAGGTCAGGATTTGAGACCAGCTTGACAAACATGGATAAACCTCATCTCAACTAAAAATACAAAATTAGCCGGGTGTGGGTGGCACATGCCTGTAATCCCAGCTACTTGGAGGCTGAGGCAGGATAATGAGACAGGAGAACGGCTTGAACCCAGGAGGAGGAGTTTGCAGTGAGCTGAGATTGCACCATTGCACTCCAGCCTGGCCAACAGGAGAGAAACTATGTCTTAAAAAAAAAAAAAAAAAAAAATCCTCTACTGGTGTAAGACTATGTGTCTCAGTTTTGGCTTCTGATATTATGTTTGGCATGATAAGGAATCCCTATGCTTTGTTTCTTTCTTGTTCATTAGTACTTGGGGTCCTGAGTGAAGTGAGGAAAGGTATTGATATTTCAAAATAAAACCATAACTGGCTTTGCTGGTATATATTCATTTTGGTAACCTTGTCTTTCTATCTGAAGGAAAATAACTGTCTGAGAATTGACTAACCAACCAGCATTTATTGAGCATCTACTCTGTACCTAGCCATGTACTAACTTAGAAAGACCTTGAGGGATAAAACTAAATCTTATTTGTCCTTGTAATCACTCTCTCCCCTCCAATGGGCCAAGTTTAATCATTGAAACATGTATCGACCCTGTGCTATGAACCAGGCACAGAGTTTAGACACTCATATGGGAAGATAAATATGTCTGGTATCTGTTTTCAAGGAACCTATAATAAAGAAGGAGAAACAGTCAATGAAGCAAAATGATTACAATGTAGCATGGCAGGTTCTGCCTCAAATATTTCTTAAGGATGTGATAGAAGCACTTAGAATGGCCAGCTCAAGTATCACTCTGTTTTAGAAGCTTTTTCTAGGTCTTAAAAAGGTTTAATAGAGACTCAATTTATGTTCATTCAACAAAAGAATTATTATGAAAATGTAACCACAATAAAAGGTCAAAAGTAATAAAGTGGCCAGTGAATGGTAGAGGTAGTGAGTGTAGGATTTTGCAGGAAGATCACTTGGGATGGGTGGTTTATGGGGAGAGCACTGAATTCCCCAAACCTAATCTAATTGATGGCCCCAAGTCTATGGAGAGTAAATTCTTGGTCTGATTGCCCTATCCAGAATTGTAGGTCAACTTCTGATAAAGAATGTTCTAATATATTCTTTAGAGTTAAAGCTGGGATAACTGCCTGGATTGATTTTTGAGTATGTGATACTTTGATCCTCTGAACAGAAATTATATTAATATTCTATGCAGCTATGAAGCTTCCCTTGCTACTCTTTGTGGGAATTTGGGAAAAAAATCCTGAGTGAGTGTGGAAGAAAGTCTGTAAAATGATCTACTTATGCTTATTAAAAGGTAGTGAAATCTCTCTAACCAAAAGATGAGTTCTTCACAGTTAAGAAAGAAAGAGTTGGATTCTATTCTGTGTCATCTGTCATAATCTGCTATCTGTGGTCCAGCAGTTGAATATTTATTACCAGCAGTGATGCGAGAAGTGAGAAGAGCCTAGTTTGATTTTCCAGATCTAAGACTGTGTTTTGAACCACCACTTAGACAAATGCTTTGACTTAAAAGCACTGAGCCAGCTTGATTTGGACCTGTCACCACCAAGAGAGAAAATGTCTGGAATACTGCAGTGTCATTTCTGGGCAGTCTGTCTTTTATGACTTGTCATGCACTACTACAGGGAGACAAGTGAATACTGTGTACATGAAATCATTAGTGCTGTCGTAGCAGGCAGAAGAAAGACCACCAGGCAGAACACAAGACCACCCAACACAAAAAACATGAGCTCCCATTAGCAATATGGTTGAGACTATATGCCCTTGACATTTGCCTTTCAGAATATTGAGCCACCAAGCATGCTGTTGGATAATTATTGCTTTGTGATGATATTCAGCAACTCTCACAATGTGGACCACCAGTTCTGGTTTGGGTTTCTTCTTTTTATTAGGACCATTTGAGAATGTCTGTGGTAGAGACTTTGGTGAATTTCATCTGTCCTGTGGCCAAACGAATGAAAGGAAGAGCAACTTAGTTTGTTAATATGGAAGAATTCAGCAACAAAAAACCCATGACACATGTCTGGAAGAGGCTTCATTGAGGGATTTTTTTATTTTTCAAACAAAGCATTCTAAAATGTTTTACTACTGCTTATTAAAGGGCACTCTATGCACATAGCCTTATACTAATTAGCCTTATACTAATTTCAGAGCTGTAGTGATATATTTTTAATCCAACAAAACTTTCTGGTTGGTATTTCTATTTCACACAGACTGGGCTATCTCCTGGTTGAAAAACAAGCCAAAACAAAATAAAGCATTTTTTTTTTTTTCTAAAATAAGTTAATGTGATTTTAAACAATCATAAAGTTTTTATTTTTAAAATATTTTTGTAAAGCAAAAATGAGTTCAATCTCTTTCCTTTACTTGCCTTTGCCCCAAACTTTTTTTTTCTTGCCTTTATTTCATTTTATTCGCCTTCTACTTCTTATATTGAATGTCTTGGTCAAATTTTTAAACTTGAATTTACCAATACTGCTTCTCATCTGACTCATTTATTTCCTGATGACAAAGTTTTTGTTCAAGTTTTTTTTTTTTTTTTTTTAGATTTGCCATTGTTGTTGATACTTGCTTCTCTTGTACTCTTGTTCTTTCAGTAAACATTTTATTGAAGTTATTTACAGATGTTCTCAGGCATGTAAAATCTATTAGCCAACTACATATCTGTTTCATCTTTATGATTTCAATGCCTTTTAAATTCAACTTTTTTTTGAGGAATTTCTATTCTCTCTGAAAATTTTGAATTCCAAAGAGAATGGATAATCAATCCTTAAATAAGTAACTCATTATCTTAGTTGTCTTAAAGAAACTTATTTAGATTGCAGATCTTTAAATTGACTTGACGTGTTATGTTGTCATTGCTTGTAAAATCTACCTTTAGTGGAAGCAAACAAAAATTACTTTAAAAACATATATAGAGAGGTTAGATTTTATACCTAGTGCAGAAATCTCTTGATTCAAAACATTTGACAAAAATACCGTAAGTTGAAATTGAGTTATCTTCTGCAGAAGCCAATTCTCCAGCAGTGTCAGTAGTAGAACTGGGGCTCTTTACTATTCCAGTCTGTTGCTCTGATAAGCAACATCGGTGTGTACAGGTGAGATTTTCATCCAGTTAACATTCATTCAGAGAATTATATCTTCTAAAGCTTTCTAACTCAACAAGAGCAGAGTACATAAGCATCCTACACAGTGCTCAACTACAAAATATTTGATGAATAAATGGCAGGAGCTAAATATAACTAGAAAAAGCTGTAGAACAAAAAAGAGACAAAATCGTAAAAGGACTAGATCTGGAAAAAAACATTCATGAAGATCGTGGATTTTAAAGTTTAGACCCCTGATTCATCTCTACTTATGCATAATCTGTTTTGGAACCCATTGTATATGCCACTATTTCCAGTAACTGATCCAAAATTGAGTTCCATCCTGGAATGTTGTGGTTTCCAAATACTAAATTGTTTACCAGATATAGAACAATACAGATTTTTCATCAACTTACCCAGGCCTCTTCTGACCACCATTTCCTTAGTATCCTGACAAGAAATTCTGAGTTTCTCCTACTGGTATATAAGCTCTCAGGCTTATGTGAATTTGTCTTCTTTCTCACTCAGGAGATTTCTCTGCTTTCCCATGCCCTGCATCATTCTTTCATCCCTAAGGGCTGATCTGTCCATTTCCTGTGGGGTACATGCTTGGCCCAAATGTGTGTAATTATGAAGTTTCCCTTGGGATCTGGGGTGGTGGGATGGGGATAGTTCTTGATGCCTGGTGCACACAGTTTGTGTCTTGGGAGAAGAATCATAGAAAACAATTAACTGAGCATTTGTCAAAAATACTGGCACGTGCACATGTCTTTTAGCTCCCCAAAGATTTGCCTTCTGCTTTGCTAACCTCAGGATACTGGCCAGCCAGATGGAAAGACTGCCAAGCACATCCAGCTCATGTAGCCAGAAGGCCACTCCATTTGAGTATCTGGAAATCATTCTTTGCTCACTTGGGAGGTTCTGGGGCCTCTTTATTTCCTCAGAAACAAGGCCCACCCCAGTGATTTCAAGAGCACATTGCAGCCTAGTCTCCACAAGCGAACAAGCTGTGAGAGCTGGAAATCTGCAGCTCCTCTCCTGCTCTGTTTAATGCAGTACATTCTTTTCCCAGCAACATAGGTTTACGGCCTCCCAAGACCCTTCTCATGAAAGGTACTAAAATGCAGTGTCAAGTTAAGTTAAGATGAGTGATTAGGGAAATCTGTAGCTACTGAGAATGAGGTTCCCGGATGAGTATCAGAAGCAACCACAGAAGGTGAGGGTTTGCCTCTTTTCCATCTGTTGTCAGGAATAATGAAGAGAAGCAGAAGGCATTGGTTTGCTTCTCAAATTCCCAGCTCTGCTTCTTACTGTTGCCAATAATGATGCACTGGGTAGGGGATGAAGCTTCCTTCCCATATCTCTTTCCTGGCTTTGGTGATGGACTGGCCACATCTAGAAGGGAAAGAAGTGAAATTCCCTGAATGCAGATCAGTGGCCAAGGTCCTACCAAGGTCAGTCATTGAGTAGGACAGCTCCTTTACCTGCAGGACCTTACCAGAATGTCTGCAAGGCAATGACACCAATGTGAAAATAAATCCCATCTTTCACTCTGCACTTCTCTTCTTCTTATCTCAGATTAAAATGTGCCCCCCTTTTTAAAAAAATCAAGCAAATACAATAAAGATGAAAAAAGTGACTGACAGAAAGATAGAAATTTAGAGGAAATAAATTTATACTTGACTGTTCCTCCTCCCCACCCCTTCCATTCCTTAAATTGGAAACAATACTTCAGTAATGGTCTTTCTAATACATAAATGTAACCATATCACTTTCTTGCTTTAAAGTCTGCAACTACTATTTAGAGTCAAGTTAATGGTCTTTAGTATAATACTCCCCCACAACCACCCCAAACTCAAGCCAGGCTGAATTGTTGCAGCTCCTTAAATCATCAGGTCCTTTAGAGTTTCCACAGTTGGACACAAGCCACTCCCCATACTTGAGATGCCTTTATTTCCCTGGTCTTGCAAAACTGCTGATTTAAAATGCCATTCAGATGTCCCTCTCACTTGCAAATCTTCTCCAGCTCTACCAAGAATAGCATTTGCTGTCTTTGCACCATGGAATTGTGTGTATATCTTTTATAACATTATATTATTTTGGTTTTGTTGCTGTTGTTCACTTGCATGTGTATCCTAGTGGACTGATTTCTTTGGGGGCAGGGATTTTGTGTTATTGTCCCATTAACCCCAAGGTTTCTGAATGACTGCAGTGTAGTAGATTCATTACACTGTTGCAGAATGAATGGACAAAACTGGAAAATATAACTAAAGTTTGTATATATTTCCCCATTTTCTAAATTCCCACACCTTAAGAAAGATGCTTTTTCCTCCTTTTTCACATTTTGTTGAAGTAGTACAGTCTTTCATCTCTTCCCTTTATTCCTATCTTTCTTTCTTGATTTTATCTTTTTTTGGAAAAGAAGGTATTTGGCATGGCATCCTTCTCTCTGCTCTCATCATCATGGCTGCATTCTCTTATCAGAGACCTGGAGACCTCAGCTCTTGTCAAGCAGCCCTGTCTCATGGTTGCAGCGCCCGCTGGGATCTGTGCTCCCTCTCATTCATTGCCCTCGGGGTGCAAGAGTAAAGACCACTTCCCACTATGAACAGTCCCTTAGTTATTCTCCCTCCCTCCAAATGTGTAAATAGTCCCTTCATTAAATGCTCTTTACCCTTTGAGTGAGCCATCTCTTTCCTGCCTCAACCCTGACTGATACTGTGGTCAACAAATAATAATTGACTTACTATTTATTAATTAATCTCTTAATTTATAAACAAGAATAGGGATTTCTTCCACTTAGTTACATCATATCCACAATGATATCTGTAGGAGTCAGGAGCCAAAGTCTTGAAAATGTTTAGGGACCCCAGAGAAATATTCTCCATTGAAGTTGAAATTTGTATTTTCAGTCTTTCCTGTTATGTATCTCTGTCCCACTCATGCAACAAGCATTTATTAATCACTGCCTTCTCTTCATTCTTATCTTTGATTTTTTTAATCTTATCTTTCCCCTTTTCTATGTGAGAATATTCTTAGATCATAAGTCAGAGAACTTCGACTACTGGCTATGTAATTAGGCAAGTCTCTGCACCTTGGTTTCCTTATCTGTGAAATGGGAAGGATGATTCCTCTCTTACAGAACCCACAGAGCTGCTGAGTAAATCAAATAAAACAATTGTATGTATAATCTGTAATCGCATTTACTACTTTTACTGTTTTTGCTGTTTTCATGTTTGTAATTGTTGATGTCTTTCCTCCATAGTGCTTCTTTTTTTTAAATAAAAGTTTTTTCTTTCTGCTGTTTTAGGTTTTCTTCCTTTTCCATGATATTCCTTTCATGCTCCTTTTCCACAAGTGCCACCCTCTTGACCAGTCTTTTGAAAATACCCTGCAAGACCCATTAGTCTATACCTCAGCTCCTTTGGAACTGTCCTGTTCGTTTTTCTCTCTTGCCTTAGTGGCTTTCTTAAAAGCTTGTTTAAAAAAATATTCCCTCTGTGGTAAAAGGATAAAAATTCTAGAAAAATATAAACTTGTACCTAGACTGAAACAGATGTATAATTCTCCTTTGTTGAAATGGTTTGGCTTTGTGTCCTCATCCAAATCTCATCTTGAATTATAATCCCATAATCCCCATGTGTCAAGGACGAGACCTGGTGGGAGGTGATTGGGTCATGGGGGCAGTTTCCCCCATGCTATTCTTGTGATAGTGAGTTCTCGCAAGATCTGGTAGTTCTATAAGTGTTTAACATTTCCTCCTATATGTGCTTTTTCTCTCTCCTGCCGCCTTGTAGAGAAGGTATCTGCTTCTCTTTCCGCCATGATTGTAAGTTTCATGAGGCCTCCCAGCCAGGTGGAACTGTCAATCAATTAAAACTCCTCTGTTGATAAATTATCCAGCCTTGGGTAGTATCTTGATAGCAGTGTGAGAATGGACTAATACATTTGTTTTGTGATTTTTGAGAATAAAGTTAAGGTGAATATCAGAAAGGTTTTTAGGGTTCAGTTGATCACAGCCTGAATAGTGTCTTCATATGCTACTGTTGTAATTAGTAGTCTAATAACACCATCAAGGTATTGTCCCATTCATCTTTCTATGTATTCTCATTTCTTATTCTTAATATTATTTGCTCAGTGTTTATTGAGCAGCTATTTTGTGCCAGACTTTTGTTCAGTGCTGCATTTTTAAGAGAGACATTGTCTTCACTCCCAGCAAGTTTACAGTTCAGTGGGGATGAAAATGAGCATGCTGGTAATTACAAGACATGTTAGGAGAAAACACAAATGAGTTTTGTTCCCTGATATATCCACAACATCAAGAACAGTTTCTTGGACATAGCAGGTCCCTAATAAATACTGTTGAATTTATGAATGGATCTTGAGATTCCAAATGTTGAATAGGAATTCATCAGTTAAAAAGAGTGGGATGAGGCATTGGAACAGGCAGAAGAAATGGCTCAGAGGCAAAAGAAAGCATGATAGTTATGGGAAAGTGCAGGTTTCTGTTTAGCAAGAGCTTTATGTGGGAATGAGATTTGGTGAGAATTGAGCTCAATAATCAATATATCCCTTGATAATGACTATGACCTACTGTGTGTCTCCCACATATCAAGTACTTTATATAAATTATCTTAAACCTTAACGCTGTGAAAAAAAGTATTATTCAGACTCCTTTGCACATTCAACTCAATTTCACCTGGATACAAGTGATGGCAGTGTTCAAGAATAGCCATATACTTGATCCTGGCCATACATTTCTTTGATGACTGATAAGATGGTCAAACCTTGAAAGCTGAGTTCAACTGCCTCCAGGAAAAAGAATGCAGATTTTAGAAATTTTTTTCAGCTGTTATCACACTCTTATTATGTGGGAATAAATTTAAGAAGACCCAAGGTAGTAAATAATCTGGAGCCTTCAACTGTGGTGCAATGAGTTTTATTGAACAGTTGGATGCCAGATTTTAGTACAATGTACAATAAGTAAACCAGAGGCAGTAGAACTGGAGCATAACTCTATGCAGAACAAAGAACTCTGAGAAAATACTATGTTCTCTGGCTAACCCATCAAAAGGTGTGAGTTTGAAGTGGACTAGAGCAGAACTGCAGAGATTGTGACTATTTTAAATTCTAAGAACTTTCAAATTAATGGTTGGAAATTTATACTGAAGGCTATTGCTAAGTGGTCCTGAGAATCCTAGGCATTTTGTGCAGAGAAGATCTTATAGATATTTTACTGTAACTTCCTTGTTTTGTAGAGGTGGAAACTGAGGTCCAACAAGTTCAAGGTCTCACAGCTGGCACTGAAGTTAGTGCTCTCTCCACTGCACCACATTGTCTCTGCAGAAGTTTTCAGTGTTGCTCTACTATGAGATGATCTCTTTAGTTAAATCATAGGATGCACAGAATTTGCACCACTCTTTCTTAATGTCTACTTTCCAGTCACTTAGTTGTTTGTTTTTTAAAGTTACTCTAAGCTCCTTAAGGATGTGGGAAAACTCCATGAAGGAAGAAGTGAATTCAACACTAAAAGAACAACTTTTTTCAATCTTGACTTTATTGCCTTTCTGTTATTTTTATTAAAGAATCCAAAATCAAATGATTTGTCCATATATACGCTTTATTTATTTTGCACAATGTGGCAAGTATTCATAAAATATTAGTTTAAGAAACCAAATATGAGATAAATGGAGTTACTGGCTTACCTTCAGGTCACATAGGAATCACAACCAGGATCCAATTCTTAAGAATCTTAGTTGACACCAAAGGTGTCTCTCCTTGGAGGGGACTTGGTTCACTGAAAAGGGAGATCATGAAGGCCTCAAAGAATGCTTGGAGAATCTCCCAAGAAGCATTGCAATGGTACTTTTCTTATAAAGTGTGAGCCTTTATAAGATAACTTCATGAAACAACTGTTATGGTGCTTTATTCGGGGCTCTTTACTATCATCATTGACAGTGAAGCTTTAATAGGAAAACAAACAAACCAAAAACACTGGGCTGATGAAAAGAAATATGGAAGCATCTGGTACAGTATCTAGCAGAGAGAAGATACTTACTACATCTTTATTGATGGAAAGAAGGAAGGAAAAAGGGATAGGAGAGAGAGAAAAGATGGGAAGGGCTTTTAAAAACAGATGCTAAATACTAGAGTCTGGGAAGGGTGGGTAGGTGAAGCAGGGATGAAGAGAGGTAGGTTAACAGGTACAAACATACAGTTAGATAAAAGGTACAACTTCTATTGTTCAACAGCAAAGTAGAGTGACTATAGTTACAACAATGTATTATGTATTTCAAAATAGCTAGAAGAGAGTAGCTTGAATTGTTCCCAACACATAGAAAAAATAAATAATCAAAGTGATAAATACCTCAAATATCCCAACTTGATCATTACACAACCTATGCATGTAACAAAACATCACATCCACCTTCCTTAAAATGTAAAATATTATGTATCAGTAAAAAGTAAAAATACAAAATTTAAAGCAGCTTTTAACACATGAAATAACCAGCTGGTATCATAATGACAGGATCAGATTCACAGAAAACAATATTAACCTTAAATGTAAATGGGCTAAATGCCTCAATTAAAAGACACAGACTGACAATTGGATAAGGCATCAAGACCCATCAGTATGCTGTATTCAGGAGACCCATCTCACATGCAGAGACACACATAAGCTCAAAATAAAGGGATGGAGAAATATTTACCAAGAATATGTAAAGCAAAAAGAGCAGGGGTTGCAATTCTAGTCTCTGATAAAACAGACTTTAAACCAACAAAGATCAAAAGAGACAAAGAAGGACATAACATAATGGTAAAGGGATCTATGCAACAAGAAGATCTAACAATCCTAAATATATATGCACCCCATACAGGAGCACCCAGATTCATAAAGCAAGTTCTTAGAGACGTACAAAGGGACTTAGACACAATAATAGTGGGAGACTTTAACACCCCACTGTCAGTATTAGACAGATCAATGAGACAGAAAATTAACAAGGATATTCAGGACTTGAACTCAACTCTGGACCAAACGGACCTAATAGACATCTACAGAACTGTCCACCCCAAATAAACAGAATATATATTCTTCTCAGCACCACATCACACGTATTCTAAAATTGACCACATAATTGGAAGTAAAACACTCCTCAGTAAATACAAAAGAAAGGAAATCATAACAAACAGTCTCTCAGACCACAGTGCAATCAAATTAGAACTCAGGATTAACAAACACACTCAAAACCACACAACTACATGGAAACTGGACAACTTGCTCCTGAATGACTACTGGGTAAATAACGAAATTAAGGCAGAAATAAATAAATTCTTTGAAACCAATGAGAACAAAGACACAACATACCAGAATCTTTGGGACACAGTTAAAGCAGTGTTTATAGGGAAATTTATAGCACTAAATGCCCACATCAGAAAGCTGGAAAGATCTAAAATCCATACCCTAACATCACAATTAAAAGAACTAGAGAAGCAAGAGCAAACAAATTCAAAAGCTAGAAGAAGTCAAGAAATAACTAAGATTGGAGCAGAATTGAAGGAGATAGAGACACAAAAAACCCTGCAAGAAATCAATGAATCCAGAAACTGGTGTTTTGAAAAGATTAACAAAATAGACAGACTGCTATCCAGACTAATAAAGAAGAATAGAGAAAAATCAAATGGACACAATAAAAAATGATAAAGGGGATATCACCACTGATCCCACAGAAATACAAAATACCATCAGAGAATACTATAAACACCTCTGTGCAAATAAACTAGAAAATCTGGAAGAAATGGATACATTCCTGGAAGCATACACCCTCCAAAGACTAAACCAGGAAGAAGTCAAATGCCTGAATAGACAAATAACAAGTTCTGAAATTGAGGCAGTAATTAATAGCTTACCAAACAAGAAAAGTCCAGGAACAGACAGATTCACAGCCGAATTCTACTAGAAGTACAAAGAGGAGCTGGTACCATTCCTTCTGAAACTATTCCAAACAATAGAAAAAGAGAGAATCCTCCCTAACTCATTTTATGAGGCCAGCACCATCCTGATACCACAACCTGGCAGAGACACAACAAAAAAAGAAAATTTCGGGCCAATATTCCTGATGAACATCGATGCAAACATCTTCAATAAAATAATGGCAAACTGAATTCAGCAGCACATCAAAAAGCTTATCCACCACGGTCAAGTCAGCTTTACACCTGGGATGCAAGACCAGTTCAACATATGCAAATTAATAAATGTAATCCATCACATAAACAGAACCAGTGACAAAAACCACATGATTATCTCAATAGATGCAAAAAAGGCCTTCAATAAAATTCAACACGCCTTCATGCTAAAATCTCTCAATAAACTAGGTATTGATGGAACATATCTCAAAATAATAAGAGATATTTATGACAAACTCACAGCCAATATCATACTGAATGGGCAACAGCTGGAAGCATTCCTTTTGAAAACCGGCCCAAGACAAGGATGCTCTCTCTCACCACTCCTATTCAATAAAGTATTGGAAATTCTGGCCAGGGCAGTCAGGCAATGGAAAGAAATAAAGTGTATTCAGATAGGAAGAGAGGAAGTTGAATTGTCTCTGTTTGCAGATGACATGATTATATATTTAGAAAACCCCATAGTCTCAGCTTAAACTCTCCTTAAACTGATAAGCGACTTTAGCAAAGTCTCAAGATACAAAATCAATGTGCAAAAATCACAAGCATGCCTATACACCAATAACAGAGAGCCAGATCATGAGTGTACTCCCATTCACAATTACTACAAAGAGAATAAAGTACTTAGGAATACAGCTTACAAGGGATGTGAAGGATCTCTTCAAGGAGAATTATAAACCACTGGTCAAGGAAATCAGAGAGGACACAAACAAGTGGGAAAACATTCCATGCTCATGGATAGGAAGAATCAATATTGTGAAAATGGCCATACCTTCCAAAGTAATTTATAGATTCAAAGATATTCCCATCAAGCTACCATTGACTTTTTTCACAGAAGTAGAGAAAAAAAAACTACTTTAAATTTCATATGGAACCAAAAAATGGCCTTTATAGCCAAGACAATCCTTAGCAAGAAGAACAAAACTGGAGGCATCATGCTACCGGACTTCCAATGATACTACAAGCTACCATAACCAAAACAGCATGGTACTGGTACCAAGACAGATATATAGACTGATGGAACAGAATAGAGACCTCAGAAATAATGCCAAATATCTACAACCATCTGCTCTTTGACAAATCAGACAAAAACAAGCAATGGAGATAGGATTCCCTATTTAATAAATGGTGTTGGGAAAACTGTCTAGACATATGCAAAATACTGAAACTGGACCCATTCCTTACACCTTATATAAAAATTAACTCAAGATGGGTTAATGACTTAAATGTAAGACCTGAAACCATAAAAACTCTAGAAGAAAACCTAGGCAACACCATTCAGGACATAGGCATGGGCAAAGACTTCATGACTAAAACACCAAAAGCAATGGCAACAAAAGCCAAAATTGACAAATGAGATCTCATTAAACTAAAGAATTCTGCACAGCAAAAGAAACTATCATCAGATTGAACAGGCAACCTACAGAATGGAAGAACATTTTTGCAATCTATCTGTTTGACAAAGGGCTAATATCCAGAATCTACAAGGAACTTTAACAAATTTACAAGAAAAAAGCAAACAACCCCATCAAAAAGTGGGCAATAGACATGAACAGACACTTCTCAAAAGAACAAATTTATGTGGCCAACAAACTATGAAAAAAAGCTGATCATCACTGGTCATTAGAGAAATGCAAATCCAAACCACAATGAGATACCATCCCATGCCAGTTAGAATGACGATCATTAAAAAGTCAGGAAACAACAGATGCTGGAGAAGATATGAAGAAATTGGAATACTTTTACACTGTTGGTGGGAGTATAAATTATTTCAACCATTGTGGAAGACAGTTTGGTGACTCCTCAAAGATCTACAACCAGAAATACCATTTGACCCAGCAATCCCGTTACTGGGTATATACCCAAAGGATTATAAATCATTCTACTATAAGGACACATGCACACATATGTTTATTGCCACACTGTTCACAATAGTAAAGAGTTGGAACCAACCCAAATGCCCATCAATGATAGACTGGATAAAGAAAATGTGGCACATATACGCCATGGAATACTATGCAGCCATAAAAAGGATGAGATCACGTCCTTTGAAGGAACATGGATGAAGCTGGAAACCATCATTCTCAGCAAACTAACATGGGAACAGAAAACCAAAGACCACATATTCTCACTCATAAGTGGGAGTTGAACAATGAGAAAACATGGACACAGGGAGGAGAACATCACACACCAGGGCCTGTCAGGAGGTGTGGGGCTGGGGGAGGGATAGCATTAGGAGAAATACCTAATGTAGATGATGGGTTGATGGGTGCAGCAAACCACCATGTCATGTGTATACCTATGTAACAAACCTGCGCATTCTGCACAAGTATCCCAGAACTTAAAGTATAAAACACACACACACACACACACACACACACACACACACACACAGAGAGAGAAAAAAATGGACCTAAATTCAAGTTGCTTAGTGTTCCAAATATAATGTAAATGGAATATTTGGGCCTCTGCAAATCATTCTATTTGTAGAATTTGTGACTTACACTTGGAGTAACATTTTGAATTTAATTTCGAGGAGTATTTGAAAAACCTATTTATACTGGACTTTCTTCTCATACATTTGTGTAATTGAAATAACTGGGCCATCTGGCCAAAATGTGTAAGATCTATTTTACACATAGTTGCACAGATCCAAATGTCAGCTCTACCATTAAAAAAGTACATGGAACTAGGAAAACAGAATCTTCTTAAAAGAGAATTCTCAGTTGCCAAATCACATTTGTTATGAAAATTATTATGAACTTCATTATAATATGCTCTATAAAATGTACTCTGTACTTTTAAAACTCTGAGGAATTAGTGTTTTGTTAAGAAATTTTGTTAAATTACCGAGATGTTTTAGTTTTTAATACTTATATACTGGACACAATAATGATAGAAAAATCTTTCTGTGTTCTATGGGGAAGAGCTTGACATAAAGCAGGATATTTTCTCAGGGTCAGTTTCTGCAGCATCCCTCTAATTCAAAATCCATAGCACTACCAGTTTCTTCCTCAGAAGGCCCCGTTTCTTTTTTTTCTTTTCTTTTCTTTTCTTTTCTTTCTTTTTTTTTTTTTTTTTTTTTCTTTTTTTTTTTTTTTTTTTTGAGACAGAGTCTCGCTCTGTCACCCAGGCTACATAAAAATGTAAACTTCTTTGGCCAAGTCCATTTAAGGCTCACCAAGGACTACCCTTTCTACCTTTGTGGACTTCTCTCAATGAAAAATCCCTTGTGTAAGCCCAGGATTTGGATACCACCCTCCTATCCTGAAAATAACGATGGCAGTTGACATTTATTGAGTACTTACCATGTGCCAAACAGTGTTCTCGGTACTTCTCACATGTTAATCGCCAGGACAGCCTGTGACGTGGGTATTACCATTACTTTCATTTTACTGATAGGGAGCTTAGGCAGAGAGGGTTAGAATTTGCTTACGTTGTACAGAGTGGTAACTTGTACAGAATGGTAACTTAAAGGGCCAGGATTAAAACCTAGGCAGTCTGTCTCCAGAGCCCTCACTGTTAATTTCTTTATAAACATCCTGCCCCTTTCAGCCTTGCCCTAAGTCTCCCAAATAAATGAAGTCTCATGTGGGCACCTTCTTTCCCAGTTAATGAAAATATTCATGTCCTCTCTTTAAAAGACCACATGTGTTGCAGTTACTAGCAGTGAGTGAGTCTTCGGCCATCCTCAAAGAGAGCCACAGTGTCTGCTTGATAAAAGCCACAATTTTCCTGACCTGCTCTGGGGCTGGCCCCCTCAAAGAAAATGCAGGCAGACACTTGGCAACTGGGCTCTCCCAGACTCTCAAGCACATAGCTGTGTTAGTGTTGGCAGTGGGGGACGGTTTGCTTCCTCCCTGTTTCATGAACTGTCACATCAGCCTCTTTGATCCTCCCAGGGTCTCAAGTGTGCCAAGATCATTACTCCACGTTATTGCTCTGTTTCAGATAATTGCCAGAGAAAACGCTAAGGTTGGTAATGACCAAGGTAAGGAAATATTGCTCCCTGCACGGTATACCATTTATACATTGCATACTCAGAAAGGCTCCAGAGTGGAGGCATTGCTTATTTTTATTGTCCCAAAGCCATGAGGGGGAAAAAGGGGAATGAACAGAAATTGATACATCTGGAACAAGAGCCAGGCATGATTTACTCACATTTTTACCTGACCTGAAATTGCTTATTTAGAAAAAAGAAACATTATAAAGTCTCAGGAAAATGTCATGAATCACAGCCAACATGATTTCACATTGGGGCTTCATAAACTGTGTGTGTGTGTGTGTGTATTTTTTTTTTTTTTTTAAAGCAAAGAAACTGTCCAGGAAAATCAAATGAGCCAAAGATAGGCCTGCCACCATGACCATCACCATAGCAACCGTGTAAGAGCATGATAGCACAGCACGGGAGCCCCATGGCTCAGGACTGCAAACGGATGGAAACCTGCTGGTTCACTGGAGGCCATTCTTACTATGAAAAGAGGATGGGCGCTGACTTGGGAAAGTAACAAGAGACAGCAGACTTTCACTATTACACTATTGCCTCAAAAATGAACTAATCATACACTACATCACTGAAACACACAACTACAGGAAGTCAGAAGAGAGAGGGAGGAAAAAGCTGATTAAAGCCTTGCATTCTACTTTAATAGTTCCCTTACTTCATGTGCTCTTAGCACTTTGTAAGCAATATGAACAGTTTTGAAGCAATTAGATAATAAATGCTATTATTATAGCTACCAGCTGGAAGAGACTTTAGAGACCATCAATTTTTTTTTTTTAAATTAACTGAATTCCAGGATTTATTTGGTTTTCATCTGTTTTTTCATTAATGTCCTCTTTCTAGTCCAAGATTTGACCCAAGGTAGCACAGTGCATTTAGTTGTCATCTCTCCCCAGTCTCTTCTGGTCTGTGACAGTTTCTTTGTCTTTTTTTTTTTTTTTTTTTTTTTTTAAACGACCTTGGTAGTCCTGAGGAGTGCTGGCCAGATATCCTGTGCAATGTTCTCCAATCTGAGTTTGTCTGATGTCTTTCTCGTAATTAGACTGGGATTATGGGTTTCTGGGAAGAAGAACACAGATGTGAAATGCCCTCCTCATCATATTCTATTGAGGGTATATGATAATCACATGACATTTCTAGGGATATTAACCCTCATCACTTGGTTAATGTCATGTTGGCCAGCTTTCTCCTGTAAAGGAGAAAAGTGTAAAGTTACTATTTTTCCCTTTCCCTATTCTGTTGCTTGGGGTTGAGTCGTTAAGCCTAGTCTACTCTCAGAGTATGTGTTGAGGGGTGTCAAGTTTCACCTTTTTTTAGTTGGGGGTGTAGTTACATATATTATTTGAAATTCTTCTGTAAGAAAGATTTAACTTTTCATTTTTTTTTATTCAGTCATTTATTGATATTGGTGTGCACTCATATAGAGTCACAGATTGATCATCCCTAATCTGAAAATCCAAAATCTGAAATGCTCCAAAGTCCCAAACTTTTGGAGCACTGACATGATGCCCCAAGGAAAGAAGGCTACACCTGACTTCATGTGATGGGTTGCAGTCAAAATGCAGTCAGAACTTTGTTTCATGCCCAAAATTATTAAAATATTGTATAAAATTACCTTTAGGCTATGTGTAGAAAAAGCAGAAATGCATTGCATGTTTACACTTGGGTCCCATCCCTAAAATATCTCATTATATATATGCAAATTTCCAAAAATCTGAGAAAGTCTGAAATTTGAAGAACTTCTGGTCTCAAGCATTTCAGATAAGGATAGCCAACTAGTATTTCATATTTTGGGTTATAATCTAATGCCATGTTATTTATTTTGTTGAACAAGTTACTTCAAGTTTGGCCATTGGGATTGCCTTTGGGTTGGCTTCTGATTTCCTTTGACATGCCCCCATCTATTTGTGTGTTGAGCACTTCCTTCCTTTTGGCACTGCAAGATCCTCCAGCTTCTATTTTACCTGCCCCAGCCCTCACATTAGGAATTTCTCTAAGGAACCCTGATTCCTTTTATTGAAGAGTGGTATTTAAAAAACAAAGAAACCATCAATTTTTAACTTCTTCATTGGTCAAATAAAGAAGCTGAGGTGCAGATGACAAAGCAAATCACCTGATGCATCATCTGATATTGAGTTAGTGGCAGGCAGGGATTAGAAATCTGGGCTTGACCCCTAGTTTGATAGTGTTTCGATACTCCAGTCCTTGCTATATATCTCTGCTTTTCCAGCTAGCTTGTGAGCTCCTTTGAGGTAGGAAGTATGTTGTCTGCTCTTTGTAGAGTCTCCATTGTGCCTTATATAAAACTGGGCACAGTGCATATAGTAAATGCATTAAGAGACTCTCTGCTGCATCCTCTTATTTAGCCCCACTCTTCTCTGCTCAGGTCAGACCCTCATTCACTCTTGCTCTAGACTATTGCAGTTTCTACAAATACAGTGGTTTCTCCTTTTCTCATCTATCCTACTCATTGCAAGATAAAAGATGAAATTGCAGAGTTCTGAAAATCTCTTTCTCAACACCCATTTCATAAAGTTAAACTCACAACTCAAACTTACTCCCTTTTTCTGTTTATCTGAAATCATATGTGGTTTCCTATGACTGTATTAGCAAACACTGCTTCATCATGTATTGCCCAGAAAAGAGGGACCGTCAGATATAACCTCCCTCAGCTTTCTTGTTTTCTATCACTAATTCTATTTCTGTCTTCCACCAACCTTACATTTTTCATTTCTGTTCCAGAAAAAGTGTCCCTACTTCTTTCACAGGTTTTAGCGGGTGTTAAACCTGACTTCTCTGAGATAGGGCTCCAGTGGTTATTATTTCTGAGCCTTAAATTCCTACTCTTTCATTTTCTATTGGTGCATTCTGTTGAACACATTTATAGGCTGAATTTTGCCTCATCCTAAATAAATAGATACATGAAAAATCTTCCCTAGCCCTTTCTTCTTTACATCATGCCATTTCTCCTTCCATTCATTTTTACATTACTCAAGAGAAGTCTCTACGCACAGCCTCTACTTTCCCACTATTAACTGACATATCCTACCTGAATTTAGATTCCCCCACCTAATTAATCCTTTACAGTATCCCTGAAGTGTTATGAATGATCTCTTAAAAGATTTTAATGACTCCATCAGTCATGGTCTAGTAGGAAATGGCACATTCAAAGGGTTTAATTTTATAACGTGAATGTTGGTGAGGTGAAATAACCCGGTGGGAGGTTACAGAAGCCAAGCAGAGTGACGAGGTATCCAGAGACCAGCAAGAGCGGGAAGGCAAGTGGAGAAAGAAGTGTTACCAGAAATGAGCAAGAGCTGTAACTGCCTGATATGAGCTGTGGTCTTAGTAGAGGAAAATCGGCTTCTGTCAAAACTATGGACCACCAGGGAGGGGGAGCAGAAGAAATTCCCTTACTTATCATTTCTGTTACCCATGATGTCCTGCTGGTGTCTCCCATTGGTTAACCCAATCTTAAGATAGAGGGCAGGAAGCTCAAGTAACACAGTTTGTAGAGGTCAGTCCTCTAGGGGGTTCAGGAGACAGATAAAGGATTGCGAGGGGCAAAGAGAATAACCAGCATAATTACTTACCTGATTGAACAATTGGGAAGATTTTTCTGCTCACTTTTTGAAGTTTTTCCTCCCTAATGCTATCTCCTGACGTCTTTCAATAATGCATGGATTTAAAAGATAAAAGAGCACCTGCTCTGTTGAGAGGGCTATGTTAGACACTGGAGATTCAGTGGTGCAAAGAAAAGTGCTCTCCTTCAGAAACCTTATGTTTTGAAAATTCCTTTTCAGTCTGCTGTACCAGCTCTTTCTCTGCCTTCCTGGTTTACTGTTGCCATTCTTCAAAATTCTCTCCTCAGGTCTCTTCTCTCTCTAGGAAACCCAATTTATCCCCAGAGACTTTTGTTTTCACATGTATGTGAAGACTTCCAAATCCACATTCTAAACTCAGCTTCTTTAGCTTATTAGGAAATAATTTAAGGTGCTCAATATAATGGCCTCAATCTTTTTCCTCATATCTTATGGTCTCTTACATTCTCTATGCTCCTCCTTCTCATAAGAGGATCCAAGTCAGGGTTTTTGTTTTGTTATGTTTTAATCTGTTTTTGTTCATTGATGTATCATAAGTGCCTATAATAGTATCTGGCACATAATAAGCACTCAATAAATATTTATCGAATAATGAACGAATTCCTTCCAGTGAAATCAGATTATGCTCTACTCCCTAACCATATGACCTTGCTTATTTCTGCACTTTTGCTCACATAAATTTTCTTGCATCATTCTAGCATCTGTAATCCAATCTTCCTCCAAGATTTAACTTAAATATCTTTCCTATGAGCCCTTTAAGATACTGCCGAAATAGAATTAATGCATTCATCTTCTGTGTTGCCATTATATCTTGTTTATATTTCTGCTTCAGCGCTACTATGATTTCATATATTATAGTTAAACATATGTATTGCTTATCTCCTCCTACAACATCACTAAAACTATCTAGGCTAAGTCATTTATTGTCATTCCTTCTTTACATCTCCAAAGAGCCTGGAAAAGTGTTTTGTTGAATTTAAGAAGCTAAACATTAAATCTCAGCCCAAATATATAAATTAACCTCTCTTGGTCATTTAAAATGTTTAGTATCTGTCTCTATACATAATTAATGTATGTCAGGAAAGTGAGGGCATATTGCATCTTTATTTGTGTACTTCTGGAGAGGTGTCAGGAAGTGTAGCTGAAAAAAAACAATGTCAGATAGCACCAATTGGATACACCTTTAGTCAATGAATCCTCAATTAGGGTGACCTTTTGAATCTTCAATACTGCAATGCCATACCATCCTATCTGTGCTCTGAAATTTATATGATCTAGGCTCAATTAACTCAATTATATTGACAGGAAGTCACATCAATCCAGTTGCATACCCTCTGAAAACTGACTTCTGCAGAAAAAAAGAAAAAATTGTCCTAGAGTAGATATTTACAGAGATCCAGAATAAGTTTCTGCTAATTTGTAAATATTAGAAGTGTTCATCTAAGTCTATATGGAGATAATTGAGGTTTGTTTGTATGGATTCAATTGGACCTATTTTTGAATCTATTTTTCATACCCATGGGTGGAAAATCAACAGCCAAGTCCATGTTGGACTTTAGCAATCCTGGTCTGCGTCCCTTTTTCATTCCTCCACTAACATATGGTGAAGATCGAGCTTCCATGTCTGTCTTTGTATTTTTTGGTCTTGGCTCTTCCTGATCCACAGCAAGTGACTGTAAAGACTAGAACACACATGGAGTTTAAGCACTACTGCATGCAAATTAACTCCTCTGACTTCTAGAATATAAAAATCTCTCACTTCCCTCAGGTTGCAATTAGTTAGAAATTAGTAGAACTGTAGCTTCCTAAGGACAACTGTAACCTTTCAACTAAAAAAATTAGACTGATGAAGAAACAAAGAGAGTGTGATTTATTACTGGTCAGTTCTTTGCCAAACTCACTTACGTTCCATCCTGGGCATGTAGTAAGAATACATTTTCCAGCCTCTATTAAATCCATGTCATGTGACTAGCTTTAACCAGTGTAATCTGAGCAGAAGTAATATGTACTACTGAAATATCTGCCCTGTAAAAATTTCCTGTGCTTCAAACTCCATGATTTTTTCCTTGAACAGTTTGATGCAAATGAAGCCACATGTTGAGGATGACAGAACCACAAGACAAAAGCATCTTGGGTCCTTAAATCACAATGTGAAGGAGAACTGGCCAGTGATTAGGAAGACTTATTGCAGATTTTATGTAGTATATTTCTATTACTTTTGGCGTTACAGCAGCTGGTGTTAACGAAACAGAGGAAAAGTCAATGGAAGTGTTAAGAAAGACAAGGGTAGAATAAATTATGCAAATATTTTAATATAAGGTCATATATATTAGAGATTTGATGTAGTTGGAGTGGCTGCTCGTACTAAGTTCCTAGGGAAGGCAAGACAGCTTACAAGTAATAAAGGGCAAACCGAAACTTTAACTTTCTCTAGGCCTGATCGCTCATGGCCAGCAATGTGGGAAGGACAATTTAGCATCACAGACATTCGTGAGTCTAAGACTGAGCAGTGTAATCTGAATATATACGTAGGAAAGAAATATTCCTCTAAAGGAAACAATTTCCTGAAATACATTGTCATCTCTTAATTCTAACCTTTTACATTATTGTGAAAAGCAGTTTAATTCATTCCAGTCACAGTGACTCAAACCTCTCTATTCATCTGCTTAAGGAAATCCTCCTTGGGAAGGTTATTCCAGCTCAAAGTGATGCACTGCCTCAGACTTTATGTCAAACCTCTACTTCCCAGGGGGCAGAAAAAAAATCTTTTCGATAACAGATTTATCCAGACTCTGTACAAGAAGAATTCCAAAACATTTTGTGGTTGGATCTGGGTTCCATACTCTATACAACTTTCTTTTATCCCAATATATTTTTTTCAAAAGTGATGAGATTTAATTTGGGACATGACACTCATGTAAGTTGTCATTATTCCCTTCACAAATGTACCTAGAGATTGCTATTGCAAAAAAAAAAAAAAAAAAAAAAATTGGCAGAAAGACATTCTAGTTTTACCAGATATGTAAATGGAAACTTTACAAAGTATTTTGAAATAAAACATACTGAAATCAATATCATCCATGAGATAAAATGTAAAATCAACATAGATTATTGACCAAGATTTTTGGCCTTGTCATCTAGAAAAGTAGGTACTTTTGCTTAGTTATGCTGAGTAGCCTCGCATGGACAATCCTGGTTTATAATTCTTCCGATGTCAGAATCAGTTCCAGGCCAATGAAAAAAGCTACTAGCCAAGACTTTCATGTGAACAATCTCCAAGTGTGCTGCATGTAGCATGGCCAAGAAAATGTGGTGACCATTTTCTGGAAAATCAGTATAATTTCTTTGTATGATCAAATAACTCATAGTGATTACTTTTGAATAGCTTGAATTTATTTATAAACTTTCTTCTGTACACTTAATTTAAGACATAGACCAGTGCAGGAACTCTACTTAACAAATGCTGAAATTTGATTAACTGGAAGGGGAGTGGGGGCGGGGGTGTTCAAGGAAGTTTTCCGCTTACATATTCAATAAACAGTCATCCAGCAATCTTGACACTGACGTGGCAGACACTTCTCAAGCTTTGGCATTCCATTCTTTTCTTCTAGATTTGTGGCAAGACATGAAATAATAATGATAGGAAGAAAACCGACTTATGCCCAGAAAGCACCAGGTGCCATGTTCAGTGTTTATCTCTTACATTAATTAATTTAAACACTTAAAGAATTCCAGAGTTACATACATAATGATAGAATTTAGTGTTTCAGCCTAGCCTTAGAAAGGATGCCAAAGCATAGAGTTTGATCTTCTTATACCTCACAATGACAGCTGGGATTTTTATTAAAATGTGTAGATAATTAGATGCCACAAAAGATCTGTTTTGAACCAAATGTGGTTGGTGCTTCAGGGTCATCTGGAATTTGGTGATCAAATACAAATTCAATGTTATTATTATTATTGTCATCATTTATTTATAATATAACTCAGCAGAGAGCCTACTATGACCAGGCACTGAAATAAGTATATTACTTTCTCATTTCATGTATCCCTTTCAACAACTCTTTGGGGTAGATATGGTATTTATTCCTATATTAAATTACTAGTTTAAGATTACATAACTAGTAACAGGCAGGTATTAACTTAGGCAGCCTTAGGGTATCAACATAGAGCAATATTCAGTGATGGTATTCTAGAAAGTGTCTTTACAGTGGTAAATTCAAAGCTTTGGAAATTCTTTTAACAGTAGGAAATGAAATAACTTAGCTATGTCTGTGTAAACTTTATGGAAAATAAATATGGTCAGAAATAAGTAGGCCAGGGAAGCTTTACCCTTTTGCTTTATTTTTAGAATAAACACAAAATGAAATTCATGCACATTTCTCCTTCTTCTCAACTTAAAAAAATACCTTTTAAATGGCTGGATAATATACTTACAGTTCTAGTAAACTGATATACTGTATAGTCTATACACCTTTCTCATACAAAATCTAGAAATGCTGGATAAAATATAGCAAACATTCTTTTGTAGTCATAGCTGAGAATGGGCAAGTGTCAGGTTCCAAACTCAAAAAGGAGACTGAAAACAAGTGGGGAAGGAAAAAATGGTGGAATGTGTGTATATGAGGTGTGTTTGTCATTAAACTAGGGACATAGTTACTTTTGGCCTTATAGACACAGATGGTGATTCCTTGAGAGCATGGAAGGCAGAGAGTTAGAACAAAGACCATCTATATAGATCTAGGATCTGAAAAGATTGTATCTTTAATTAACGTGTGAGATGGAAAGAGAAAAAAAAACCAAAAACCTACCTACCAATGATATACAGACATGGCAAGGAAGCTTGTATACCACTATCTGGGTTTTTAGAGGATGATGAAAAGGATGTCTTCTGATAATTTATAAATATGGTACTCTCTTTGGCGATTTAAAGTTGCATGGCCTGCTTGATCTAGAAAACCATAAGCTTAGAAAATAACAGTAAAATTGGATTGTGTCTGGTAATACTCCTGGGTCACTGGGAGATGCAAACATTAAACTAATTTGGAATTTCACCCATAGGTACAAAAGATTGTCAGAGAAAAAAAAAATCTACCTCATTTAAAGGAAAGTTTCTGTTAAAAATTATAAAGCATTGAAAGAAGTAATCTGCCATGAGTGAAAGTTAGCAAATATGACAAAAAGCAAGGTAGGGATCTCCAAGAATCTGAGATAATTTATTAACAATATGAATTTAAAATGATTATGCTAAAAGCATACCAAATGAAATCAAATAAGTGAATAAGACATGAAAATGAAATATTTTTTAAAAATGGTTTACTTCAATAATTTTTTAAAGTTGTTATAATTAAATATTCAGTAAATAGTTTAAACAGTAGATCAGAAGTATCTGAAGAGAAATTAGTAAACATCAGAAATAAGAAAATTTCAAAATAATTTGACACAGAATGAAAAATAATGAGACAAAAATTATGTATAAAAAATAAGTCAAGAAGACTCATTTACTTGATTGGAGTCTAGAAGTACAGAGTAAGGAAATGGTGAAGAGAAAATATAAAAGAGATGGTGTTTTTAAATTTTCTAGAATTAATTTTAAAATGAATCCTTCTATGTAAGATTCACAAAAATTTTAACAGGGGAATAAAAATAAATCTACAATTGTGAATGTTGTAGTGAATTTGCCGAACACTAAAGACCAAACCTTTGAAGCAACCAGATTGAGAAGATAGATAACCTATAAAGTAACAGCCATGGAAATGAGAAAAGACTATTTCATAAGAACAATTGAGGTCAAAAGATAATGTAATAATATTTTAAAGCACTGATGGAAAATAACTGTCTATCTAAAACTCTATATACTGGCTAAATTATCCATTTAAGAGTGAAAGCAAAATAAAAATATTCTTAGTCAAAAACAGAGAGAATTTATCACTCAGAGACTTCCACTAAAAAAAAAAAAATCGGCCGGGCGCGGTGGCTCACGCCTGTAATCCCAGCACTTTGGGAGGCCGAGGCGGGCGGATCACGAGGTCAGGAGATCGAGACCATCCTGGCTAACACGGTGAAACCCCGTCTCTACTAAAAATGCAAAAAATTAGCCGGGCGAGGCGGCGGGCGCCTGTAGTCCCAGCTACTCGGGAGGCTGAGGCAGGAGAATGGCGTGAACCCGGGAGGCGGAGCTTGCAGTGAGCCGAGATCGCGCCACTGCACTCCAGCCTGGGCGACTAAGCGAGACTCTGTCTCAAAAAAAAAAAAAAAATCTAAGATGGCAAGGTAATGATGCAGGATTGACAAATAGACAAAGCAGTGGGGGAAAAAGTTTTAGCTGTTTCATAAATAGACCTTATAAAATTAGTCGTCTATGTATAAAAATAAAATAAAATTAGTCTTACTTTGTTTTGCACACAAAAATATATTCCAAAACATGAAAACTTTAAAAATGTTAGATTAAAATGTCTTTCAACAGAAAAGAATTTACAAAATAAGGCATTAAAGGCAAACATTATAAAAGATCGATAAATGTAATTACATTAAAATAAAAGATAAAGTGTACAACCAATGGACAGAGGTTATTTGCAACACATATAACCAATTTTATTCATCAGGATAGGCTAGATTATGACATAACACCAACATTTCAGTGGCTTAAAACAATACAAGTTTATATCTTGGTCGTGCTACATGCCCACTGAGTCAGCAGTAGGCACTTCAATTTACACAGAGACCCAGGCTGATGGAGCACCCACACTTTGGTTATTGCTAAGACCATAAAAGAGGGAAATAAAAATTTCAAGGATTCACACTGGCAGTTAAATGTTCTAACCTGGAATTGACCTATGTCACTTCTATTCATAATTCATGTGGCAGAATTAGTCAGATGGATCCATCTATTCCCAAGGGAACCAGGACATTAAATCTTTCGTGTGCCCAAAAAGGAAGGAGAACTGGGTATCTGTAAGTAGCCCTACTGACTGTCACATTGACAAAGTATTTGTATTCAGAATATATAATTAACTAATGTAGATTAAAAAGAAAAAATTAAAATTTAAGAGAAAAAATGAGTGATGGGTTTGAAAAAACAATTCACAGAAGAAACCTAAATGGCCATTAAACGTATTAGAAAAGTTCAACCTGATTACAAATCAGGGAAATTACAATTACAAATAAGTAGATAATATTAAATGACCATCATACTGACCAAATTAATGTATGATAACGCCAAATGATTGTGAAGATGTATAGAAATGGAAACCCCAGCACATGACTGTAGAACTCTACATTGTTACAATGACCTTGAGAAGAAACTGCAACATTCATTTAAGTTGTGTCTCTCTTGTTTCTCTCCTAGACAAGCTCTCACACATATGTTCAAGGGGACAAGCTCTAGGATGATTGTTTTAGCTCAGTTTATAACATCAGCAAAACAAAACAACCTAACTATTCTGCATTAGGGAAATGTGAACTATGTATACAATTGAGTAATGTATTGTAGTAATATAAACTATCTAATTAGATAAATGTCAACATAAATGAACCTGACGTATGATACTGAAAACTCAAGTCACAATAAGATCGATTTTTACATTTGTATCAAATGCTTTTATTTGCAAAATTTTTAAACATGGGAAAACAACACTACATCTTTGTTAAAGACATAGGGACATGTATGTATACATATAGGAATGTACGTTTCACACATGTATATTAAATACACAAGAATTATAAAGATATATAAAGTAACGATTACCTTTGGGAGAAGACAGGAAAAGAACAAGTGGATTTCAGAATAATTTGAAATAGTTTACTTTTCAAAAAATAAAGATCTAAAGCAAACATGGCCAAAAGTTAACATCTGTTTTATCTTGGTGGTGGTATACTGGGGAATACAATATTTTCTGAACCTTAATGTATTTCTAAAATTTCATGATTACAAACTAAAAATGAAAGAAAAATAATAAATGCACTTATAATCAGGATAGAGCTTTGAAGTCACACTTTAAATTTCTTCCCTACTTCAAAGACTTAGCAGTGAAAGGTTTGTATTTGTGTATATTTAAAAGGCGTAGACATGGTTAAAACAATAAAACAATGTTAAATATATTTGCTGATCCGATAGGGAATAAGGAGCAAAACAATAAGCAAGCGAAGAAGACAAGGGCCTGCCAGGCTCTGGAACTAAAAACGGTCTGAAAGAAATTGGACTCCCATGAGGTAATGGGGAACATAACATGTTCCACACGTGGCAAAGCATGAGAGCCAGGCTCACTGTGAGAAACAGAAGGCTGCACGAATCTTGTGGCAGACTAAAAACAAAACAAAATGCCCTCAAGAAACAAAACAAATTCAAACTTTTATTCAAGATAAACTCACAAACTAAAATTTTAAAACACATGAAGAAACTAATATTTGCAGCAAACATATTCAGTAATCAAATGATGAATTCTGTCTCAACTGCAGACAGTCTCTGACTTACGATGGTTTGATTTACAATTTTTTGACTTCATGATGATGTAAAGCAATACACATTCAGTAGAAATCATACTTTGAATCTTGAATTTTGATCTTTCCCTGGGCTAGCAATATGCAGTGCAATACTTTCTTGTGATGCTGGGCAGTGACAGTGAGTCACAGCTTCCAGGCAGCCACAACATCACAAGGGTAAACAACCACTACTCTACAGTGTACCGTGTTGGCGGCACGTTTTGATATTGTGCTTTGTATTTTTGCATCCCATTGTGTCTACAAAATGCCCATCTATGTAAAGTATTCAACATTTTATTATAAAATAGGCGTTGTGTTAGATGATGTTGCCCAACGGTAGGCTAATGTAAGCGTTCTGAGCACGTTGAAGGTAGGCTAGGTTGAGCTATGATGTTCAGTAGGTTAGGTGTATTAAATGTATTTTTGACATAGGATATTTTAAATTTATGATGAGTTTATTTGGGATGTAACCCCATCATAAGTCTAGAAACATCTGTAAATGAGTATAATAGAGCAATCTAAAAATGATTTTTAAATAATATGTTTAAGATTTTCATATATCAGAAGGCATAATAACCTTATAATATAGAATAATTAATCATGAAATAAAAACCAAGAGACAATACTGAAAGATGGGTAGATAAAAGAAGAAAATTGAATTATTGGAATTGAAAATATAATAATTAGACAAAAAATATCAAAAAGATGAGTAAATATCTCATGTAAGGTTCCGAGAGAAAATTAATGAACTGGAAGATACTATTCAGGAAACTTTCTCAATGTGGCACAGGAATAAATAAAGGATAAAATTAGATGCCTCATTATTAAAACTTCTAAAAGTAGAGAATAACGAAAAGATGGATAAACAATATTCAAAGGAATTCATATTCATAGAAAACTTTTTAGTCTTAAAGAAGAGTCCCCAGATTTAAAGTGAATACCAAATGCTATGCAAGATAACTAGAAATAAATTCACATTCTAAACATATTGTAGTAAAACTTCAGATCATCAAGAAATAAAGAAAAAAATTGAGCAGAATGAACAGTCTATCTACCAAGGAATGACAGAACATCTAACAATAAGTTTCTCATTTGCAACAATATATGCAGAACACAAAGGAGTACAAACTTTGAGGTACTGTATTAACATCCCCTTCCAATTATATATATATACACACACATATACATATATGTGTATATATATGAACTATTGTTCTTGAATGAGGAGGAAAATGAAAATATTTTTAGGTATATAAAATGAAGTCTGTTTGGGCACCCACAGATGTTTATTGAAAGAATTTTAAAGGGTAAACTTGATTAAAAGAAAAAGTGAACCCAAAAGGGAAAAAAGGAAATGCATGGTTATTGCATAAAACTTGAAAGTTAGAGAAAAGCAGAATAAAATAAGTTATCTATTAGCCATAACATCTGGAGATGTTCACAATTTATTTCCTTTCACTTTAAAAAATTTATCATTAGTTTTTGCATTTTTGTATATAATTATAGTAATATTGCATATTAAAATTTGTATATTGCTTTTTAAACCTAATATGATAACACTCATTTTCCTCTGTTATTATGCTAGTCTTGTAAATATAATTTTTGAAACATTCATAATATTTCAAATTGCTTTTCTGGACATAGACTTTTAAATATGTGACTTTGAAACAAGAATAGAAATTTCAAAAATAGTACAAGAAAGTTTGATATATAAATATATATCAACATTTGATATATATATATCCTATATATTTAATCACTACAGTATATTTCTTCAATGCATAAGCACCCAAGCATGGTAAGTAGGTAATCTTGTTTAAGAAAACATCAGTATACTCAAGATAAAAATACAAAGCAAAGATTAAGTCTGGTTGAAAGTCCTAAAGATAAAAGGAGAAATAAAGAAAGTCTAATATTTTCTGCATAATTCTTACTTATTTTTGTTTTTTTCTTCCCTGAGTTTTATTCACAACAATAAATAAAAGCCCAGAACTAAGAGAAACACTAGATACCATTCAGTGCATCTCTTCCCTACATCTGATGGATGGGTAAACTGTTCTGAAAGTGGGGTAGGGTTAGTGAGATCCTCTACTTCTATGAACAGGGTTTTTCCCAAAAGAAAGCTGCCATGGCAGTTGACAGCCCAGTGGCTTCAGTACTGGATCATCCAAGATCAAAGCCCAACTCTGTCTCTTACCAGCTGTGTAACCTTGAACAGAGGCTGTAACTTTGAAAAGCTTTAGTTTCTTTGACTGTAAATGAAGCAAAGAATATATAACTAATGAGCTTAGTGAGAGAATTAAATATGATAATATATATGTGTTCCTTTTGTCTACCTAAGTATTTTATTCTTTTGCACCAATTATAAATGACATGGCTTTCTTAATTTTATTTTCAGAGTGTTCATTGGTAGTGTACAGAAATAAAATTGATTTTTAATATCAATCTTGTATCCTGCAACATTGCTGAACTTGCTTATTATTTTAAATAGTTTTTTGTGGATTCCTTATGATTTTCTATATGTAAGATAACGTCATCTGCAAATAAAGGTAGTTTTACTTATTTTTCTAATCTGATTGTCTTTCATTTCTTTTCTTGCATAATTGCCTTGTCTAGAACCTCTAACACAATATTGAGTGAAAATAGTGAGAATAGATACCCTCTTCTTCCTGCTTAGACGGAAAAGCGTTCAGTCTCTCACCATTAAGTATGAGAGTAGCTATCGGTTCTTTTTAAAGTTCTTTTTACCTTTGATGCAGTTAGCAAAAATTACCTTCTATTCCTAGGTTGTTGAGTGAATTTATCATGTTTTCTTGGATTTTGTCAGCTGCGTTTTCTGAGTATACTGAAATGAACATGAAGTGTTTGTCCTTTATTACTATGGTGTATTATACTGATTTATTTCCAGCTGTTAAGTCAACCTTGCGTGCCTAGCATGTATATGTACTTTAAAAATTTAAATAACACTATATAAACACATTTGCGCATATAATATTTTTGGTATTGTGGAATATATATATATATATATATTCATCATGATAAATACCAGCAATATTTATACTGTTCCTCAGGACGTAACAAGTTTCCCCTTTTTCACACAGCTGTTCAAATATATGTTAATAATATAGGGGCTCTTAAAGTTTTTTTTGTTGTTGTTGTTGTTTTGAGACAGCGTCTTACTCTGTCGCCCGGGCTGGAATGCAGTGGCGCGATCTTGGCTCACAGCAACCTCCGCTTCCTAGGCTCAAGTGATTCTCCTGCCTCAGACTCCCAAGTAGCTGGGATTACAGGCGCACACCACAACCGCCTGGCTAATTTTTGTATTTCTAGTACAAACAGGGTTTCACCACATTGGCCAGGCTTGTCTTGAACTCCTGACCTCAAATGATCCACCTGCCTCGGCCTCCCAAAGTGCTGGGATTACAGGCGTGAGCCACTGCAACTGGCTAAAGTTTTTTAAAATATAAGCTTTGCTGACCTCTATTAATTGACATATTTTACACACCTCAAATACTATGAAGGATTGTGATGTAACAATGGAAAATTCTGGAAGTCAGAAGATCACATCTGAATTCTACCACTTATCAGGCATGAAACCTTCGTCAGTTTCTGTAACCCCAATAAAACTTCATTTTATCGCCTTCATAATGGAAATTCTAACATTTTCGTATAGGGTCATTTTAAATGTGTATAGAGCACAATATGGTGTCAGACATTAAAACTGCACAACATATGGTAGTTGTTTTCATTAACTTCTTGTGGTAGTAGCTACATTTTTGCATGGCAAAATTTTTAAACACTATTACAATTTTAAGAACAATAGGAAATGACCATGTTTAAATTTTGTTTCCCTGACCATAAAAGGCACTGTTAACTCTCAAGAGAATCAGCGCACAGATTTGATACCCTAGCTCCCCCAATATGAGTTCTCAGTTGAATGACAAATCCCTGAGTAGTTTGATAGCAACTTTGCAAATCTTATTGTTCCAACAATGTACATATGTTGGGCAAAAATTTGTGTTAGTAGGAATCAGTTTTTTTAAAGCACAGAGAAACCTTGAGACATTAGTGAAAACAAGCAGTGGAATAGTAATAATAGCATATGTGTGTATATATGAAACTATATAAATACATATAATACTATACATAATGATATATACATATTTAATTTCATTTACTCTTCTTAACAACTCTGTGAGTTATTGTTATGATTTTCAGTTGACGAATGAGGAAAATAAGGTTCAGAAACATTGAAGAACTTGTCTAATATCACAGAAAAACTAGGAGGTAGTGCTGGGCTTGGTATCAGACTATGCTGCCCTCAGAGTCCACTGTACACAATATCACTACATAATAATACTTCCCTTAAAACACACGTTTCTTAGCTTCCTGGGAAGAACCAGAGGAAACAATTCTTTGGGAATAATTGAGTCTTCTAGATGACAGCTTACACAAAGAAAAATGAGAAAAAAAATAAACTCATTAGCAAAAATCATTGTAATTTAAACTTTAAAAATATTAATCTATTTTATAGTATTGGATATAATTTTAAACGTAAGTGGACAATAGACTTGAACACTTTTAAAATTGTCTTTGATGAATGAATTTAATTACACTTATGGCTACAGGTAGGCACTTTCTGCTTCATGATGCTTCATCATGAATATTTAGAGAGTTCCCCGGGGACTTGGAGGGGAACATCCAAAGTATTGATTATTTAGTGACATTAAATGGCTTGGAACTTTTTCCCTTACATGTCAATATTACCGTTCTGTGGTTTTTATTAAACAGTATGTCTTAAAAGACCTTTAACCTGGCTAGAATACAGTTTATATTAAGTTGATTACATAATAAAACAAGCACTGCTGATTGCTTGTGTATGCCAAATGCTTTACTTACATTATCTCATTAATCTTCACAACAATACTTAGAAGTAAGTACTACTGTCATGTACATTTTATATATGGGGCAAAGGAAGGGAGAGAATTCACCAGGAAGCATTAACTAAAAGAGATAGAACTTGAAGTTGAAACTAAATTTGGTTTGATTCCAAAGTCCTTGTTTTTAACTACTAGTTAATACTACCTCTTATAAGCGTATAACATGACCTTAAGATATATATGACCTAATTGTTGCTTTCTCTGGCTCCCCCAATATAAGTTCTCAGTTGAATGACAAATCCCTGAGTAGTTTGATAGCAACTTTGCAAATCTTATTGTTCCAACAATGTACATATGTTGGGCAAAAATTTGTGTTAGTAGGAATCAGTTTTTTTAAAGCACAGAGAAACCTTGAGACATTAGTGAAAACAAGCAGTGGAATAGTAATAATAGCATATGTGTGTATATATGAAACTATATAAATACATATAATACTATACATAATGATATATACATATTTAATTTCATTTACTCTTCTTAACAACTCTGTGAGTTATTGTTATGATTTTCAGTTGACGAATGAGGAAAATAAGGTTCAGAAACATTGAAGAACTTGTCTAATATCACAGAAAAACTAGGAGGTAGTGCTGGGCTTGGTATCAGACTATGCTGCCCTCAGAGTCCACTGTACACAATATCACTACATAATAATACTTCCCTTAAAACACACGTTTCTTAGCTTCCTGGGAAGAACCAGAGGAAACAATTCTTTGGGAATAATTGAGTCTTCTAGATGACAGCTTACACAAAGAAAAATGAGAAAAAAAATAAACTCATTAGCAAAAATCATTGTAATTTAAACTTTAAAAATATTAATCTATTTTATAGTATTGGATATAATTTTAAACGTAAGTGGGCAATAGACTTGAACACTTTTAAAATTGTCTTTGATGAATGAATTTAATTACACTTATGGCTACAGGTAGGCACTTTCTGCTTCATGATGCTTCATCATGAATATTTAGAGAGTTCCCCGGGGACTTGGAGGGGAACATCCAAAGTATTGATTATTTAGTGACATTAAATGGCTTGGAACTTTTTCCGTTACATGTCAATATTACCGTTCTGTGGTTTTTATTAAACAGTATGTCTTAAAAGACCTTTAACCTGGCTAGAATACAGTTTATATTAAGTTGATTACATAATAAAACAAGCACTGCTGATTGCTTGTGTATGCCAGATGCTTTACTTACATTATCTCATTAATCTTCACAACAATACTTAGAAGTAAGTACTACTGTCATGTACATTTTATATATGGGGCAAAGGAAGGGAGAGAATTCACCAGGAAGCATTAACTAAAAGAGATAGAACTTGAAGTTGAAACTAAATTTGGTTTGATTCCAAAGTCCTTGTTTTTAACTACTAGTTAATACTACCTCTTATAAGCGTATAACATGACCTTAAGATATATATGACCTAATTGTTGCTTTCTCTGGATTTCCTTCAAGAAGCAAAAATTGGGTAGGTGAAGTTAGAATCTTTGAGGAGTCCCCATCTCTGCCAGAAATCTGAACTAATTGAGATTTGTCTTATTTGACAAAGTGGCAAGTCAAATGGGGGCAAAACTATCACCTCCATTAATGGTAAAGCCAATGTTAAAGTAGTAACTTAAATTGATGGGCAAGTGAACTTCCTAGTATTGAATCCTAGACATAGTTGGCTTTGTGGACATGCATTCAGGTGGCACGAGGCCCCATGCTAAGAGTCCCACAGTTGGGATTAAATGTTCTGTGGTCACATTGTTAAAATTCTCAACAATTTTATCTTTGAATTTGTGTTTTGCAAGTGAAGTTCAATGTGACAAAGAACCATGCTCTGGGGCTTGGAGCCTTGTCTCATACCCAGTCTTTACTCCTGCCTCCTTGCCAGAATGAGTTCTCAGCTGACTGCTCCCAATCCCCCGCCCACCTGTCTTCTCTTTCCTCACTCTAAAACCACTGCCAACCTCTACCCAGGCAGGGGCCTAGATGTGAGCTTGGAAAGAATCAAGAGTGAGTGCATATATCCATGGCATCTTTCGGAGAGGTTTGGCAGTGACTGTTCCCACCCTGAACTGGCAGCAGCTTGGTGTGCATGGTGGGTGACCAGCAGGAGGCCATATCTCAGGAGGGGTGAACCTCTCAAATCTCTCTCCATCATTCCCTGACTCCAATCAAAACACTGAACATGACCCAGTGCGAAGGTTTAAAGATTTTTGGGAGTAACCCATCTGCTGTGAGATAGGACTGTGGGTTTGTAGAAAGGGGAGGTTCTTGGATCAGTTTTCTCAGGCCTCACCCCCTGTCTAAGGCCTCATGTATCAATCCAGTGACTAGTGAGAAGGGGAGATATCAGACCTAAGCTGTTGCTGTTTTCCTACTTATTATATCTCCAAGTTATTTCAACCATGCTTTGCAGTTTTCAATGTACGGTGTACAAGTCATGCACTTTGTTGTTAAATTTATTCTTAAATGTTTTATTCTTTTCAATCTTATTGCAAAAATAATGTTTTCTTAATTTCATATCCATTTGTTCATTGCTACTGTATAGAGATATAATTGTTTTGTATATTAATTTTATATCCTGAAACCATGCTGAACTCATTTATTAGTTCGAATTGTTTTTTGGTGAATTCCTTAGGATTGTCTACATATAAGACCATGTAATCTGCAAATAGAGATTTTTTTTTTAACTTCTTTCTTTCCAGTCTGGTTGGCTTTTATTTTGTTTTATTGCCTAATTTTCTTGGCTAAAACCCCCATTACAATGTTGAAAGGAGTGGTGAGAGAAGGCATTCTTTGCTTATTTCTGATCTTAAGGGCAAAACGTTAAGTCTTTCACCATTGAGAATGATGTTAGTTGTGTTGTTGTTTTTTTAATAGATGACCTTTATCGGGTTGAGAAAATGTCCTTTATTTCTAGTTTGCTAGCATTCTCCATTGCTAGTTGGAATGTTTATCTCGTCTGGCCAGCTTGAGGCACCCTCCAAGAATAAGCCAATAAATACAAATTGAGAATTTTTGTGGTTTTGCATAGGAGTTAAATGCTCTGATATTTTTGCTTAAAACTATTATTGTAGAATATAAAGATGAATGAAAAAAATCATGGTAATAATTATTTAAAATTTTCAGTTTACTTAGAATGACAAGGAATAGCAAACAAAAAGCACCATGACAAGTTGAGAGTGAAAGCGGAAAAAAAGAAAAGCCTTATGTGTTCCTTTAATGGCGTATTTTTCCTGATCTTTAAACAAAGGAAGTCCCATTTTCACCTTTCACCGTGACCTCAAAATTAGATAGTTGGTCTTGACCCTAAACTTGTACCAACTTACTCATTTGCAGCACTGGACTGGGACCAGTTTTCCTATTCTGCAGGAACAAAGCCGGTTCCTAGAGATAAAGAGATAAATACATATACCCTGTGAACATTGCTTTTCTGAGAAGGAGAAAGGAAGAGACAGGTCTAAGCATCCCCAATTCTCCTAAAGTGCACCAACCAGCTGAGTTACTACTTCCTGGCCGCTCTACTGCTGCCCTTCCAGGAGTGAGCAAAAATATGGAGAGAGGCCACAAGTGTTGCATTAATGCATACCCTTTATGTAAGAGGAAACACCAGGAGCGGGAAATATGCATTTCCCCCAAATGGGGGAATTCTCACAGGATGACATGTGGGTCACAGATAAATATATATTGCCTCAAATGGAACCTCTTCAAGTGAACCATCCTTGATCAAGCTGACTTTAGTGGAAGTAGCAAAAAGGTTCAGAACCAAGTTAAGATATACAAATGAATATTTCCTTGTTTATAAAATAAATTTATCATTATTTTACTCACATTCAGTTGACCCACCAAACTAATAGAAGACAAAAATGAATAATATCTGAGATTCAATTAGGTCATTGGAATATTCATTTTCCTATTTAAGTCTCCTTATCAATACTGAAATCAAGAACAATAACTTGCTTCAAGCTAGGAAGGAAACTCTACCATCTAATTTTTGCAGACTATCATACTATAATAGGCAAAGTCATCACCAAATCTTTACAAGTAAAGCTATTATCAATGCAACTTTTCTAAAAGGAGGTTGAGTAGATAGTTCTTTGTGTAGATGTCTTTGTCTCTCTCTGAGGCTCTCAGGGTGAAAAGAAGAGCGGTTCTTGAACCATTTCCTAGACCTAAGATTTAACTCTTGTCACCTTCTACAATGTTTGACCTGTTGCCTTTAAACTCGAAATGGTCCTATTTTCATTTATTTAAGGTATAAAATGCTACTTGGTTTTTATTCACTACTTCATTTGAATTTGTGGCAATCAAATGGTTTTCAACGATGATCACAATGCTTAGGTTTTATACTAGGCTTTTTAAAAAATTAATGTGTTTTCCTACTGAAAAATATTTTTTATTTTCATTTTTAGTGAGTTACATCCTAATGTAGAATTAAAATGTGATAAATGCAAACTTCATTTTTTGGGTTTTTTAAAACATTTTTATTTTTATATATATAATAGTTGTAGTTCTGTATGTACATAATAGTTGTACATATTTATGGAGTATATGTGAATCATTGATACAAGCATACCATATGTAATGATCAAATCAGGATAACTGATCCATCACCTCAAGCATTTATCATTTTTTGTGTGTGTGTTAGGACCATTCCAGTTCCACTTTTCTAGTTATTTTGAAATATACAAATAATTTGTTTTTGACTATAGTCACCCTATTATGCTACCAAACACTAGATCTTATTTCTCCTAGTTAAAAAATAAAAATTATCTAAATGAATAACAATTGATAAAAGAAAACCAAAGGACTCCTTCTTCCTCTTACACTCCCATTAGCCTTGGGGCATCCTTGCTGAAACATACATAAAGGAAACTTGAGCCTAAATGTCAAGGTCTCAAGCCCCAGGAATCTAGATCTTAAATGAAATGGCCTGAACCCAGCACCCTTATGGTGACTGGAACCTTCAGGCCTGAGGTCAGCAGAAAAATGGAGAATGAACTCATCTCTAAAGGCAACATGTACTGGGGCAAGCTGGGGTGTGGTCCTTCTTCCATTTTCTCACTGGCTTGGGCAAGGCATTGATTCGTTATCTATAAAATGGTAAGAGAATCACTTAACTGTTAGGATTCTAGTTATTAATAAATGACATAATTTAAAAGTGTGCAATATGTGGTTAGCTTATGTTCAGTACTCAATAAATAATAGTTATTTTTGTTTCCTCTGGAATGGAAACAGAGACAATTGAAGAGGAGCAAAAGAGAAAAGAAAAAGAGGAAAACAATGAAAATAAAGAAGGAAAGCAATAGCAACAGAAAGGCTAGTGCTCAGGTGGAGGCTGCTGAGGAATTTCTTATGTGGACATTGCTACAGTGTGAATATGATTTGTCCTCACCAAATGTCATATTGAGGCTTTGCCCCCAATGTCATGGTGTTGGGAGGCGATGCCTTTACGAGGTAATTAGATCCTTAAGTTGGATTAATGTCTTTATTTTGAGACCGGGTTAGTTCTCATGGGAATGGAGTAGCTCCCTTGAGAATGTGCTGTTATATGGCCAGGCTGCCTGTCCTGTTTGTTCTCTTTCACATGCTTGTTTCCCCTTTCACTTCTCCACCATGCCATGATGCCACGTGAGGCTCTCATCAGAAGCCGCCAGATGTAGCTTCTCAATCTTGAACTTGCCAGCCTACAGAACAGGGAGCTAAATAGACTTCTTTTCCTTAACAAATTATCCAATCTCAGATATTCTATTATGGCAAAACAAAATAGACTAAGACAGAAGTGAACAATGATACAGATAGAGATTGGAAATGAACACTCTCCTTTCCACAGTGCATTATGTTCCACTGACTTCCCACCCTACTGCTAATCTGGAACACACAATATTGAGTAAGCAAAAACACAGAGGATGTAAAAAGTGAAAGATATGAGTCAGTGAGCAGGGGAAAATATGAAACAAGGGAAGAAAGAGAAGACATAAATACAATTTGAAAGTGTAGAGGAAATGTAGGATAATAAAAGTAATAAATAAAAGGTTAACTATTTTGGGTAATAATACAGATTAGCAGGCAAAGAACCACCAACTCTTTTTATTAATGCAACAAAACAGGCAGATCTTAGTTCTGTTAGTTTTGACCTTTAAGTTTTGGGATTTTTTAAAGGTTTGTGAGTAGGCTAAATAATGACAAATACCTAATTTAAAATTGATTTAGCTGCCAATCCCCTCTCCTGTGAGAACCAGCTGCCAGCTCTGCTCTAAGACAAATAAAAATACTTGGATTAATGCATTCAGTAACAGAAAAGCATATCTCTTTTCTGGTACATTGGAAACAGAATAAATAAGCTGTGCTAAGGAGAGAGACCCATATAAAGGGAGAAGCCTTTTTAGGACGTTATTGGGTCAGGGTCTGCACTGTTGAAAGCCAGGGGGAACTGAAGGTAGCAATTCTTGATTGAAAACATGATTCAAGCATTGGTCCAAGTGGAGTTTTTAGGGATCACATGTCATGGACACTATTCCGTATCAAATATTTTCTTTCCAGAACACAGTGACTGGAAAGGTTTCTCATTCCAACCAACGTCAAAAAAAAAAAAAAAAAAACCCCCGCCCCCCAAAAAAACATGGTCTACCCCTCTGATCCCATGCTAGCAGCCCTCCTGGGAATAGCTTACAAGATAAGACAGCTTTGCAACAAAGCACTATTAACTCTCTCCCTTTTGTCGCTCTTCTCAGTGAGGCTGTTTACAAGGGTGCAAATGCCCTATTTTGTAGAAGAGACTTTGACACTGTGCATAGTAAATACAAACAGCAAAGTTATTCTGACAAACTATGTAAGCCAATGTCCTCCTCTTTGATCCATTTTGTGTGTGTGTGTGTGTGTGTGTGCGCCTAATTGTTGGCAGGCCAATAAAGCTCAGAACCTGTGGCATTAGAAGAAAGAGGTGCAAGAAGCCTGCAAGTTTATGCTGTCAGGGAAGGATTTCTGGATTCCTAGCACTAAAGGATTTGAATCCCCTGGCTGCTTTGGGAAAGTGTCCTGTTTGTGTTGGGGGAGTCCCACGGCAGACTTCCATTACAGAAATTGAGAGATATTGTTGCCTTAGGCTCCAGCACCTTTCCAAGGCTTGTTACATGCCGTTCACTCATTCCTTCACTCAATAGATATTGATGAAACACTCCTGACTCAGAGCTGGGGAACATGTGAGGCCAGGGAAGGCAGTATGCTAGGCGTTGTTTTAGGAGATGAAAAGATCACTGACCCTGACCTTGAATAAGCAGAATTGTGTCATGGATATAAGTAATGCAGATATTAAAGTCAATGTTAGGACAATAAATTAGAGTCAATGTTAGGACAATATAATAATAAAAGGTTAACTATTTGGGGAAATAATACAGAGTAGCAGGCAAAGGACCACCAACTGTCAGAAAGTTTTGAGTCCATGTCCTAGACCCTCCATTTTCTAAAACCACCTTGGGCATGGAAGTTAATTTCCATGAGGTTCAGATACAGAGAACAGTGCTCACCTTATAGGGTTATTATGAGCCTTAAATAAGCTAATGCTTTACCTAGCACATTATTGCCTGAGTCATAGAAACTATTATTAGTATTTTGATAGTCTAATGTTAAAGCACATCTCTTTCTTTCTTCAGACCCCTAAATTAAAATAAAGAAGTATAGCTGTTATTGCAGGGGATAACCCCATATTTAGTAAATATCTCCGGAGATCATTCTAAATAATGGAGTTGAGCCCAAGGCAACTTTGCCAAAAGGTCTTGATCTTTGAATGCCTGAAAATGACTTACGTTCATTAAAAACTGTCTTGTTGGCTGGGTGTGGTGGCTCACGCCTGTAATCTCAGAACTTTGGGAGGCTGAGGTGGGTGGGTCACCTGAAGTCAGGAGTTCAAGACCAGCCTGGTCAACATGGTGAAACCGTGTCTCTACTAAAAATACAAAAAATAGCCAGGTGTGGTGGTGCCTGTAATCCCAGCTACTCTGGAGGCCGAGGTAGGAGAGTCACTTGAGCCCTGGAGGCAGAGGTTGCAATGAGCTGAGATCATGCCATTGCACTCCAGGCTGGACAGCAAGAACGAAACTCATCTCAAAACAAAACAAAACAAAACAAAACAAAACAACAAAAAAAACTCAAAACGGTCTTGTTTCCACTGTATTGCTTGGTGCTTTGTGAATATAAACTGATCCCCAGAGAGACAGATGCCCATTGCCTCTGAGAGAAGCCCTGTGCCTCCACCCCAGCCCACTCTACCATGTCCAAGACTTTCCTTTCCAGACTATGTGAGAGCTGAGCATTAGTGAACCTCAGAGCTGAGAGGAGCTTTGAAGGTTATCACCTTAAGCCCTACTGCAATGCATGAGCCAAACCATGTAGCAAGTAAGAGACTCAAGTTGGCTGATACCATTTCCTCTGAAAGTCTCATATTTTTTCTTTTTCTAATTTTAGTTCAGTCTCAGGACCCCAGATTTTCAAGGATTAGGCCAAGTGACATTGGAGAAGCTACCTGTGAGTGACCATTTAGTAAATGGGAAAAACAATGATGCTATTTGGGGACTTCTTGTGTTGATGATGGCTGAGCATCAGAGACTCTGGGATTGGTAAAGGGGATGATTGACCAGCCTGCTGGCTTTTGGCATGAACTATGAAATGGTATGAAAATGTCAACAACCCCATTGCTTTCGCCATCTGTACAGTTTTAGGATATATGCATTTGCTTTGTGTGTACTATTTGGAAATACATTTCTACATATGCATTTATGTAAGAGCGTTAGCAGTAACAGCCACAAGAAGTTCCAAGAAGTAGTGACTGGAAGGCAAGGAGAGGCCACCAAACCATCACTAAAGCCAAGATGCAGAAAGAGGATGAAGTGCTTTTTCAAAATAATGAATAATAACAATAATGGTAATAATAACCAGCTACTACATCAAGAAGCAAAGGGTTAAGTGTTGTTGTTCATTGTCACATGATTCTGGGAAAGAGCTGAGCAGGAACCTCAGGGATCCAGGGATCGGGAGGAGGCACATCTTGCTTGCACATGTGGCCTCTACCACAAACACTTCAAAGTGCCTCCTCAGACCGACATAACATTCTGACGCCAACTGTAAATGCCCTTGACACGCAGAGTGGAAAATATCAAACACTCCAACAGTCCCCCAAATGCAGTGTCTCTGCACTGGGAAAGGCCTTAATGAGCCTGCAGTGAAGGGAGGGAGGGGGGTTTGAGGGTAGGGCTCAGAGCCAGAGAGAGGGGAGGAGGTGTAACGGGTGGTTCTGATTTAAAGCTTGTACTGATACATGCCGGCGTGTGCAACTAGGCTCAAGCCGCTGTGAATCTAAATGCCCTAGGACCTTGCAGAACAGCCCAAGCATCAATTCCAGGCCTTGCTGAGTCAAGACCCTACTGAGACTGTTTCCCCTTGCACATTCCAAAGCATATGACTCTTAAGTGGAAGAATTTCCCGGCCCATGGAGCTGTACTTTTTCTGCAAAGGAATCTTTGTACCTAATTTTCTCTAGCATCGTCCCCCTCTATTCTTATTGATAACACTTTGTGATGCTGCCCTCTCTTTGGTAAATTTTAATGACAGAAAACTTAAGAAGCTCTTTCATCTCATGAAGGCCCACTTGCATTTCTGTAAACAGGGAGTCTTTCCATGGGGGTCTCTTTGTATCATCTCCCAGAAAACTCTCTACAAACTGAGTCAGTAGGTTAGTCCAGACAATGTGGAAGCAAAGGGCGGGTCCCTTCTTAATGTCTCATCTTCTTCCCCATCCATCATTGGGCCCTTCTGCTGGGTTGGTTCATTCATTCATTCTTTAATTCACTCACTACTTTTGAAACACTGGGGCACATAACATTCATAAAACATGTTTCTTATCTTTTGAAGATACCATGATATAATAGGGGACAGGGACAAATAAAAATTAATTGCAAACTGTGTACAGTGTGTACACAGTGTGTACAGTGCTACAGTAGAGGCCTGTTACAAAGTGCCAGGATCACAGGGGAGAAAGTGACTATGTCAGTTTTAGGCACTGGGAATCCTTCCCTTAGGAGACTGTATTTAAGTGGGGCTTTGACAAATGGGTGGGATTTCACCAGGCAAAAGAAGCAGCCAACGCAAAGACACTGGAGAGAACAAATCATGGTGAATTTGGGGAAGGATGAGTTTTGCGTGGTTGAGGTGGAGGATATGATAGCAACGGCGATAGACAAAGCTGGAAAGGCACAAAGTTAAGGGCATATGTGCCAGGCTAGTGCCTTCATTACAAAGTCTAAAGAGTGTAATGTAGAGCTCTTATTCAACCATAGCTGTGTTTTAGAAGGGCACATTGAGTTTCTGAGTGAAAGATGATCAGGAAAAGGGAAAGGCAGGAAGCTTGCTGCGTGTGACAGGCTCTGTAAGTCTGAAGAACATCATTTGCACACCGGAAGAGGAATTAATTTCTATTTGTTCCCAGGTCTGCTGAAGTGTCTTGGTACTGCTGCTCCCAACTGCTTAAAGACGTAGCATCTAAATTAATAATGTTCTAAAGGCATTCCTTTGGCCTCTGTTTTAGTCTTTCCAGTTCATGCATTCTAGGAGAGAGAACTTCGGGAAGTCATCAAAGCCACTGGTCCATTATAGAGCTACACTCCAAGGGGAGTATGGAGGATGAAGTCCGGCCCCAGGAGAGCGTGAATGCATTCGTACATAAACATAGAGCAAATGGGAAATTTTAGCCAGAAAAATGTACTGACTTAAAATGCATTCTGTTACTAAGCTTATATCAAATAGGCCCAAGGGGACCTGTCAGAAACTTTCTTGCAAATTATGTTTATGTGTTTTTAGATGGTGTGTGAGTGGTTACAGTTCTTCTAGTATAGTAACCTGGGAACAGTAGATAAATGATTAATAAAAAATGGTAATGGAATCCCTTGTGTTAGGTTCTAAAGTTTTTACCTCTTCAGGGAATAAAGAGGAATTAACCCATGATCAGGAAGTGTTCTGGAAGAAAAGAAGCAGTTGTCAGGGTTGTTGTTTAGTTTGTTTGTTTGTTTTTTACAAAATTTTGATTGTCACTGCTGGAGAAAAGACCCCAGAATGAAAGGATTAATTTGCTTGATGAACCCCAGTAGATTTTACGTAATTTAAAAATAACTAGTGGGACCTGCTCTAAAAATATCGTATCTTGTTTCTCCCCACAGAAAGACTGTAGATAGTCGAAAGTCATTGCTTCATCTGGAATATTGGCTCTGATTAAAAGTCTTTAGACAGGACTTGGTTATTTGTTACTGGAAACTTACATAGCTTGGCCTCCACGCACTGACCATATTGAACATGCACTTTTGATCTATCCATCTCTCTAACCACGCCTACCATTTATAGAATACCAAGCAGTGTGCTGAGGTCTTCATATGCATTGTGTTGTATTAGCCAGTCTTACAACAACCGCATAAGATCAGTACTACTATTAGCCCTATTTTACATGTGATGAAATTGAAGGCTCAGGAGGATTAACTTGCACCAAGTTAACTTGAAGCAACCAAGGAGTAGACATGAGATCCCAATCCAGATCTGACTCCATTACACTAGATAACACACTGATATTTCTAAAGGACACTAAAAGCTGTTACTTGAGTATGAGGGCAGAGAAAGGGGATTGGATTTGGTTTACCAGAATTAAGTAGCTTGGGTGATTGAGGGGTAGAATCAAAAACTCATCCTCCTTGTCTTTGGTCTGGGCTTTGCTTTTGACCCTCTAGAATGTAGGAAGCAGAGGACTGTTATCCCCGGGCCTGGAGTTGAGTCTCCAGGTCACCCTGCAGAGCTGGACACAGTCACCACTGCAGCAAGCTCAAGGTCTGAAAGCAATTATGCTAGGCCTAAAAGTAAATGAGCTGCAAGTAAAACACAATTTAATAATGTCTAATTTATAAATTCCCCCTGCTTTTACAAAGACACCCAGCTCTTACATGTGGAAGTTCTGTGTTTTAGTGAAGGGAAGTGAATTACAAGGATCTTATTCCTCAAAGAAGCTGCCCCTGCCAGACAACCTTTCTGTGAGCTCATTGCACAGGCAGTCTGCCCTTGTGCACTTGGCACCTTGCTCGTCTCTTAATTTAAATGGTCCAAGTGGGCAAGCAGAGCTCCTTGAGGTCCTCCTTGCTCTCTGCCACTGAGGCAAGAGAGCAGCCTTTACTGCAGTTCCCCTCTCTCAGCTCCCACTCCTGACAAGATAAGAGGAAAAAATAAAAGCATAAATTTGGTTTTGGTGAGTGTCTTCATGTGGCAACCAGCCTTGCAAGGAGACTGAGCAAATGTTCTGCTTCCTCCTGCACATGAGCTAACAGGCTTCAAAGCCAGGAAGAAATAATTCCCAGGTTGCAGGAAAACAGTAGGGTAACAGGTGATCTTGTTCCTCATTTGGTTCCAATGGAGATCCTGAATCCAGCCAAAACATTTGAAGTCTTTGTCACCCTTTGAATGGAAGCCGCAGGTCCCTTGCAATGGCATAATATCAATGTTTCAGGTTGAAATAGAAAATTGAGATGAAAGAGGATATGACTATTTGGATGTGCTAAAGGCACCTCATCATTTCCCTGTAAAAATATTCCCTGCCCACATGTCTTTTATCAGTGAATGGGTCCATCACATACCTAGGCACCCACATTGGACTCCTACATTCTTCTTTTCAACCTCATCTTCCTGTAAGTCCTGTTGTTTTTCTCCTGAATGTCTCTTTTCTCTATCTTCTTTTCACGTTGTCAATTGTCCAAATCCTCTTAATTAATCTCCCCATCCCCACCCATCCTTCACACTGCTACCAGAGTGATACTTGTAATCAAGGAATAATAATTCTCATTATAGCTAACATTTTGTATGGAAATATACAGAATTTCTACATGGGCCAAGGAACTCACTAGGTGCCGGGTGCTGTGCTAATAACTTTGCCTCTATCCTTTTACTTACTTTGGTAACATCACATCCTGCTTTGCAGTTTTTAATGATTCCTTTTACCAGAAGAATAAAATTGTGTTCTTTAATACAGTGTCATGATCTGGTCCACTCCTTACCATGATTCACTTCCTACAACTGTCACCCTTTCACTTGGCACATGATCAGGCACTACTCACAGCTCACTTCACACACTCTCATTTTCTGTGCTTTTAGACATGCTGGCCCTTGTCCTCTACCTGCACATCCCCATACCCCAACTTTTAACCTCTGGTGCCTCGTTAACAGGATCACTTTCTTAGATGAGACAGTTTCACCATAGCACATCTTGGAGAGTAGTAAGATGAATATTCTGGAACTTTACTACTAAACTTCATTGCCACAAATTGGTGCCCTCAACAGACTATGAATTCTATATTCAAACAATCTATGTCAAAAGGAAGGCTTTCGACCACCATTACAAAACCCAAATCACAATGTTTGCCAACAATCAATATTTAACTAGCTAATCTGGTGATTGGGCTTGTGAAAACACAGTCCTTAAGTGGCAAAGTTTGCAACCAGATTCTCTTGAGGACAGGGCTCTTTGCGTGTTTTGTTTCATGCTTTCTTCCCACTTTCTAGGACTAAACCTGGCATATTTTAGGCACTTGAATATTTGTTTTGTTGATACAAAGAGACACTTTTATGACTATAACAAACATTTGGATATGTACACATTTTCCCCATGTTTTATTTTTCATTTTCAATGATGATGAGAGTGTAAACATTTCTTAAAAAAGCAATTAATCAGTATGTATCAAGACCCTAAAATAATGTATATCATTTGTGGCAGAGACTGCAAACTGCCTACCCAATATCTATTTCCCTCTTCTTTACTAAGAGAAAGAAGTACTACAGAAATCCTTTATTATTGAGATGAAAGGGTGTCCAGCTAGACTTCTACATTTCCCAGCCTCCTTGCACCTAGGTGTGGCCATGTAACTAAGTTTTTATGGCTAGCGAGATGTAAGTGAAATTCCTGTGAGAGGCTTCCAGGAAGTCTCCTTAGAAGGTGGACAGAACACTGATGAAATCCCCTTTGTTTCCTTGTCCTTCCTGAAGTCTAAAACTACGGTTAGACTGCAGAATCTTCTGCAGCCATCTTAGACTCATTGAGTCAAAAAGGGTTTATTACAGGCTGTTGGAAATACACAGAATTTCTAAATGGGTCAAGGAACTTACCAAGCTGAGGAGTACTGGCCAAGGACAGCATCCCTCTGCCATGACTTGGTTGCTTACCACTTGGCACTTGCGACAGGAGAATGTCAGCTCATCTTAAAGAATCCAGGCTCCTCCTCCTCAATACCATCCTTTCCAGAGGATCTAGCCTTTCTCTACTTAACCACCACCTCCCCGTGCTCCCTTCTGCCTCCAAGTCTTGCAGCAGTGTGTGTGCATGGAGGAAATCAAATCCCTTTAGAACCTGGAGCTACCAGGAGACCTGGAAAGCATCATTCTCCTTTCTTCTTTTCCAGTCTCTGAAGTACAGGAAGACACATGCAAAGGGGACTGGAGCAGGTGTGAGAGAGCCAGTATAAGGTACTTGCCACTCTCAACTCAGCATCACCTGCAATTCTTTGTGTCAGGGCTGTCATTGTTCAGAATCAGCAGGGATATCCAGCAGTGGGAATAAATAGTGAGGTTTGTTTCATGCATGTTATGCTGAGGGAGAAAAAGTTATAGAGCCCAGGAAAGAGACGCTATAGAATCACACTTGGCATTTAGAAGACCTCAAAAATGACAGGAAATACCAACTACCAGCTAGGCATACTCAATTCAATAATTCTGATGAATCACAACAGCCTCCTAGGTGGGCTCCTGCTCTGACTACTGTTCCCTTCTCTGCACAATAATCAAAGTGATTGGGATAAAACTCAAGGCACATTAAATTTCTCTTCTGCTCAAAAATCCCCAAAGTCATCCCTTCTCAGGCAGAGAGAAGCCATAATCTGCACTCTCCTCGCTCCCTCCTGGACCTCATCTCCCACTTCCTCCCAATGCGCTTCCTCTTGGCCACTCCAGCCTTTGTTTCTCCAGTGTTCCAAGCACATTCCTCCTCCGGCCTTTGCTTTGCCACTTTGCCTGGAATACTCTCCCCAGGTATTTTCTGTGTGGGCTTTTCCTAAGTGATACTTTTTAGAGAGGCCTTCACTGGCTACCCATCCCTTATTTAAGCCTCCCCTATCCACCAACGTTTCTACCTCAGTTCCTCTTTAGTTTTCTCTTTGCACTTATTGCCCCCAATGTACCATATTTTTCAGACATTTGTCTTATTTACAGATCATCTCTTCCCATCTCCTAGAATATAAGCCCAATGCAGGTAGAGATCCCTGTCTCCTGTCTTCATCATTTTCTCCAAAGAAACTAGAGCAGTGCCTGGCACATGATAAGTGCTTCATAGATACTTGTTGAATGGATGAATAAATGAATGTACTGGTTAAATTAAAAAGCCATCAGACTGATGAGAAAATAAAAGAAAATTTTTCCATAGAGGGATCTAATGTAAGTGGGGTTTCTAAGGAGACAGAAAAGGAAATTTTCTAACTCTCTGTTCCTTCCAGAGCTCCTTGGGGTCAGGACTGTGGAGGGGCTGTCTGCCAGCCACCTTCTGTAGAGAAACCCTGGAGCCAACATTGTTGTGGCCGGGAAAGAACATTGGCCGAGAAGCCAGGAGAGCAGACTGCAGCCTTGCCTCTACCCTTCCCACTCATGTGGCCCCTGATTTTACTGATGGGGAAACTGAGCTTCTGTGGGCTCCTACCTCCTTCCATGGTGTATTGGCACTGAAGGAATGATTTACTGATAAGGGACTTATACTCCACAGGTGTAACTCCAGTGCTCAGGGGCTACGTTTTTAGCCTTTGAATTTCCTCCAGAAAGGCTCATGGCAGTAAAATTCCTTTTTTCCACCCCATGGAGTGGGGCCACATCCCCCAGGCTGTGACCTTCTGCAGACTTACACTGACACTCGGTCCATGGGGTTGGCCATGGCCTGCCTCTTTAGGATACCCCATCCCATCTGCTGCCGCAATCTTGCTGTCCAGCTTCCGTTTCTTCCCTAAATACACAAGCTTTCCCTGCACCTTTCACATGAATGTCTTGAAGGAATCCAGAATCATTTTTCTTTAACCTGCCTGAAATTTGTTTTGGCAGAAGTTCTGAAGGCTGAAGTCTTGAGAGATTTGGGCTCTGTTAAATTACAGACATAAGTTCGATGAGGTAAATAAATAGCTCAGGCAAAAATTGGAGTACCTTCACTGTTATTTCTGTGCTTGAAACTCTACCCATTCTGCAAACCCAACTCTAGAGCTGTCTCATCCACGAAGCCTTCTCAGGTCACCAGAAGGAAGGGCATCCTACTCTCCCAGTGGCTGGGTGGCAGCACAGCATGGACAAGGAGCCAGGCTGATCAGATCCCAGGTCCTGTTAGTGGGTAGCTTCAACCAAGTTCTCCAACTTCCCTGAGCCTCAGATTTCTCAATTTTAAGTAATGATAGTGACAATATATTGCATACTTGAAAATTGCTAAGACTATAGATTTTAAATGTTCTCACCCCCAAAAATAAGTATGTGAGTTCATGGATATGTTAATTAGTTTGATCTAACCATTCTACAATGTGTACATATATAAAAACATCATGTTGTATGCCATAAATACACACAAATTTTGTCAATTAAAAACAATTTAAAAATAGTAATAGTGAAAATAATAGCACCTAACATTTATCAAGAGCTTAAGCCAAGCACTGTGCTACATACATTACATTATCTGTTTTAATCAATCATCTTTAACAACCCTGTGAGAAAAGGTATTTTATTATCCCCTCTTTACGTATGAGGAAACTGAACGTAAATGGGATGATAATTTATACCTCACTGGGTGTTTAAAAATACATGCATCCTATCGTGCAGAAAGCACTCAATAAATGTAAGTTCCTTCTCCATCATACCCACTAAACCAACTTGTAGGTGTTATTCTCAACACTTACCATATATTGTCTTATATAGTGATGTACAGTACTGTACAGTCCTGGGTAGGGCATATAGGACAGGAGACAAGAGTTAGAGACTCGAGAGTGAGCCAGGCCTGGGCTCCTGCACTCAGACATGTTACTTAATCTTTATGCACCTCAGTCTCTTTCACTGTAAAATGGGAGAAAGACTGTTAACTGTAAGGACTCATTGAAATAATATATGAATATAATCTAGAAGAATGCCTGGCATATAGTAGCTATTATTACCGCTATTATTTTCATTAATGTTAAAGTACATATCACTATTTGTTCAATGTTTTCCGAATAATAAGACAAGTCTGTTCCGTGTTTGTTAATCTGTTTGGGGCTTCATCCTATGCCTGAGATGCTACAAAATTGTTTCTCAAAGTGCATCCAAAGGGCCATCTGCATCAGAATGTCCTGAAAGTTTGTTAAAAGGAAACGTCTTGAGTATCTCCCCAAAGCAAATGAATCATGATCTCTGACAGTGACCCAAAATTTTGTATTTGAACAATCTCTTCAGGTGAGTCCCATGGACACTGAAGTGTGAAGACCATTCTGCTAGGAGCACCAAATATCTGTGAATGAAATAAGCAAATAGGCATATTATTAAGCTAGTGCTAATAACTTTAGGTTACAATGACCCTGGTTTTGCTCCTGACATAGAATTTTTTACTTCAGTTGCTCATTTGGCTTTTCCTTGTTCCAAATCCTCCTTCAGTCTATTTCCTTGGTTAGGCGGAATAGCTTTCTATTTAGGCACAGGTCTTCCTTAGGCTCTGAAAAATTCCTGAGAGTTGGTATACCCCAGCTGATTCATCAAAAACATGTGCATAGACGTATGCACACTCTGGCTTCTGGCTCTGAGTATCATCCTGAAGCTCTATTAAGACAAGTTATATTGATGAAGGCTATAAGAAAGCAAATACCTCAAAACTTTCAAAATACTATAATAATAATTTTAATTGGCATATAAATCTTTTTGACCTGAACATTTTAGCAAAAGGAAGAACAAAAACTTGAGTCACATGAAACATATGAATTAAATACATAGGTATTCTGGATTTATTTTTACACCAACTAGATGTTTTTAAAAGACATTTTTTAAAGCATCACTAAAGTAAACGATTATTGTTCTATAAAGACATGTCATACCAACATTTCAGTAGAACACTACCCCTTTAAAAATAGAAGGGAGGAAAGACAGAATAGTGATGTGGTCAGCAGAGTAATAAATTAAATTCACCTGGCAGAGTTCATTCTTCAGGTCTGAGGAATGTAAAAGAACACATTTCTAGTGAATGAAAAAAAAAATCCACAGAAAAAGAGACCGGTTTCAAAACATGAAAGGAGAGGTTACAGTCTCAAAATCCTGACTCCAGCGCAAACAGCATGTCCAGGTTAAGAGTCATACTCCCTGGGTCATTTCTATACCAAATATGCAACATTTTACACAAGCCAAACAAAAGCTGTCAAGCCCAACAAGCCCCAAGCTAGTTTAATTTCTCCCACAAAAGGAAGACAATAACAATCTAGAATTGAACACTGTTTTTTTTTATTAATTAATGGTGCCTATATTTGAGGTTTTTAGTTGAGTTGGATGGTAAAAAACCACACACTGACTTCCTCCAGAAGGTAGTAGTTGTCATATGCTGAAAAGCTCAGCCTAAAGTTCTATAGCATTTGCATGGTCTCAGCTCTAGCAAATTTCTCACCCATTTCTGCTTCAATTTCTTCATCTGCAAAATTAGAAAAAGAATTGTGCCTATTTCAAAGGGTGGTTGTGAGGGTTCTATGTTATAATGCCTGTAGAGCTCTTAACACAGTTCATTGCATTCTGTAAGACCTTAGTCAAAGCTGGTTTTTATAATCGTACAAGATTTAGCTTGGAGACAAAGATGTCCACCTGTATTGGAATGAATAATCCATGCTCATGACCCTAATAATAAAAATAATGAGATACGATGTTGTGTAGCCCTAGCAGGGAAGCTAAAGGTCACATGGAAACTGAAGAACATCAGGTAAATCCAATTATCTGAGCACTGAGCAGCAGGAGATGTTTGATGTGCATTAATTGGACATAGCAAGCTGTAAAGGAGATGGTACTTTTAAACAGGCCTTATGTCATCAAGAAGTTTCTATGCCAACCATAATTCATCATAAATTTAGGAAACAGTGACAAATGCAACCCCAGATTATCTGAGTTGTAATTTCTAGGGATAATGGCTGTTAACTCCTTTTGCTCTGAGATATATAAAACCCTGAATATGAATTTGTATGTTTTCACAAGTTACACTGTAACAGTGAGGGAGTGGGTAATATTTCTGTTTTCTGTCGGAAAGAAAGAGGTCTAAGAAGATAAAGCTGCTTTCATAAAGTCAGTCAATTGAAATAGAAACTCCATCTCTTAACACCAAATTTCAACTTCGGTTCTGTAAAACTCACCGCCTTCACATGGGCTTAGAGTGCACGGTAGCTCTGATTTCCTTTGGTTTCATTTTCAAGAGTAATAACTTAAAAATTTAAACCAATTCCATGGTTTTTCCTCTCACTGTCTCTCTGGATATGGTTGAGGGTGTTTTTCTTTGCAGCTTCTGAGTAAATGTGATGCAGGTGTGAGTCTCGTGCTGGGAAGGATTAGAAGGCAGTGCAGTCATGGAGGCTCTGGGGACCTACACCTTTGGTTTTTCATTACAAGCAGGTGCACCAAACTGCGATCAAATACGAGATCTGAGAGAGAAGAGTTTGCATTCCAGGAAGCTGCCTTGGCTTCCAAGCAGGATGCAGCAAGGTAGTTGGTTGAAACTTGAGGATCAGAGAGATGGCTGTCCTGAAAGGAGCAGGACTATGAGGAAGTTTTATATACAGAAAATGGGTATCAGAGTTTGAGATAATGACCAGTCAAGATAACAGAGGTATAGAAGAATCTGCTATAATAGAAGCTGAGAGGTCATTGACATCATGCCTATTATTTTAAAACAAATGGACAAAAAAGACAAATAGAACCTGTAAAGAAATGATGGTTCTATAACTGACAAGAAGAAAGCAAATGAAATAACAGAAAAGTAAGCTTTTTGGCACCAGTGTTGGTTATCATTCGTTATTCTCAGAAATAACAAATACCTATGTCTAGAAATATACACCTTAGGAAAAAACATCAGAAATACAGCAAACACTTTTGCAAGAAGATGTTCATCACTGTGTTGCTCAGATTAATAAAATAATGGAAGCAGATTTCATGTTCAACAATGAGAGGATTCTAAATAATGTAGCACATGTTAATACAAGTAAATATCGGATGCCCATTAAATAAGCTTTTAAAGACTGTTTTATGACATGAAAATGTTTACAATATTGTATTTAGTGAAAAAGCGAGACGTAAAACATGTATGCAATGTGATTTTCTGCAAAAGAAACACAAGAACATAAAAGAAACAAAAACACTGGAGGTAAATGCCATAAAGGAAACAATGATACCCTATAATTAGGTGATGAATTTGTGAGAGATTTTTGTATTCTTTTTTGTTTAAATTTTTAGAAATACTGAAAAATACAACTAGCTTTCAATGATAAGGTGAAGTACTATTTGAATAAAGATTATGTAATAAACCTATACAGAAAGATGGCCAATGTGCCTGGAAATCATTTTTTTTTTCCTACTAAAAGCTACTGAGCATATTAAACCTGGAGAAAGACAGTTCCAAATTAACCTTACGCAGCACCAACCCCATGGCTACCTTGATTCAAACATACTGGAATTCACCAAGACCACACTACTCAGCTGGCCTCAGGAATGCACATGTCTGAGCCACTTCCCTTCAGCCATGTGGGGAACATCATTCCCATATATTCCCAGAGTTGTAAGCAGTCCAAGTTCTGTCATTTTCAGTGGGTAGAGGGAGGAAGAGGACTACGTGATAGCATGCATAGAATCACATATCATCTCTTGTGCCATTATATCTTACCAGCTTTCTTCAGGCGCAAACCCTCCAACATGATGTTTATTTTTTTCAAGAATTTGTCCAAAATTTGATATGTGTAAAAGATGTCTGTTTAGCCTTCCTTCCTTCAGCGTTTTCACCATTCATTCAAATGTGTGGTAGGAAAAGAAAACTATCTGATTAACTTTAAAACTTTTATCTGTCTGCATTGAATTCTATTTATTTTTTATTTTTTTTAGATGGAGTCTCGCTCTGTTGCCAAGGCTGGAGTGCAGTGGCGCAATCTCGGCTCACTGCAACCTCCGCCTCCAGGGTTCAAGCAATTCTTCTGCCTCAGCTTCCCAAGTAGCTGGGACTACAGGCATGTGCCACCACACCCGGCTAATTTTTTGTATTTTTAGTAGGGACAAGGTTTCACCATGTTAGCCAGGATGGTCTCAATCTCCTGACCTCATGATCTACCCACCTTGGTCTCCCAAAGGTTTATTTGGTTTTTAAATGTTCTCCTCTTGGAAAATGAGCATTTTCATATGCTGCAAGTAGGAATATGAACTGATACAACATTTTTAAAAGATCTTTTAGTGATTAAAAACACATAGATATGTATGTTATATAAAAATATATAGTATATATTAAAAACACATATATACGTTAGTAAGTTTACCTACTCGAAAGTATGTATACCCTTTCACCCTAAATGCCACCGCAAGGGGTTTATTCTAGGTAAATAATCAGCAATATTTATAAACAAAGGTTTTGTTTCTGCTGTCTTTCCTAGTTTTATTTGAGTTTCAAGTGGTACATATGCAGGTTTATTACATGGGTAAATTGCGTGTCGCCAGGGTTTGGCGTACAGACAATTTTGTCACCTAAGTAATCCACATAATACCTGATACATAGTTTTTCAATTCTTATCCTCCTCCCACCTTCCACCCTCAAATAGGCCCAGTGTCTATTGTTCCCTTCCTTGTGTCTATGTGTACCTAATGTTTCACTCCCACTTAAAAGTGAGAACATTCAGTACTTGGTTTTCTGTTCCTGCATTAATTTTCTTAGGATAATGGCCTCCAGCTCCATCCATGTTGCTGCAAAGGACATGATTTCATTTTTTTTTATAGCTGCACAGCATTCCATGGTATATATGTACTACATTTTCTTTATCACTTCACCATTGATGGGCAACTAGATTGCTTCTATGTCTTTGCTATTGTGAATAGTGTTGCAATGAATATACATATGTGTGTCTTTATGGTAGAATGATTTATACTTCTTCGGGTAATATACCCAGTAATGAAATTGCTGGGTCTAGTGGTAGTTCTATTTTAAGTTCTTTGAGAAATATCTAGACTGTTTCCACAGTAGCCAAATTTACATTCCCACCAGCAGTGTATAAATGTTCCCCTTATTCCACAACCTTGCCAGCATCTATCATTTTTGACTTTTTAATAATAGCCATTCTCATTGGTGTGAGACGGTATCTCATTATGGTTTTGATTTGCATTTCTCTAATGTTTAGTGATATTGAGCATTTTTTTGTTTGTTGGTCACACATATGTCTTCTTTTAAGGAGTGTCTTTTAATGTCCTTACCTCATTTTTTAATGGAATTGTTTGGTTTTTGCTTGTTGATTTTTTTGAGTTCCTTATAGATCCTGGATATTAGACCTTTGTTGGATGCATAGTTTGCAAATGTTTTCTCCCGTTCTGTAGGGTGTCCATTTACTCTGTTGATATCTTCTTTTGCTGTGCAAAAGCTCTTTAGTTTAATTAGGCCCAACTTGGCAATTTTTGTATTTGTTGCAATTGCTTTTGGAGTCTTTGTCATGAAGTCTTTGCTTATATCCAGAATGATATGTCCTAGATTTTCTTCTAGGGTCTTCATAGTTTTAGGTTTTACTTTTAAGCCTTTAATACATGTTGAGTTGATTTTTGTATATGGTGAAAGGTAGGGGACAGTTTCAATCTTCTGTTTATGGCTAGTCAGTTTCCCAGCACTATTTGTTGAATAGGGAATCCTTTTGCCATTGTATGTTTTTTGTCAAAAATCAGATGGTTGTACATGTGTGGCTTTATTTCTGGGCTCTCTATTCTTTTCTATTGGTCTGTATGTCTGTTTTTGTATCAGTACCATGCTGTTTTAGTTACTGTAGCCTTGTAGTATAGTTTGAAGTCAGGCAGTATGATGCCTCCAACTTTGTTCTTTTGTCTTAGGATTGCCTTGGCTATTTGGACTCTATTTGTTTCCATGTGAATTTTAGAATGGTTTTTTCTAATTCTGTGAAAAATGTCATTGGTAGTTTGGTAGGAATAGCATTAAATCTGTAAATTGTTTGGGGCAGTATGGCCATTTTAATGATATTAATTCATCCTATCCATGAGCATGGAATTTTTTTTCATTGTTTGCATCATCTCTGATTTATTTGAGCAGTTTTAGAGATCTTTCATCTCCCTGGCTGACTGTATTGCTAAGTATTTTACTCGTTTTGTGGCTATGGCGAATGGGATTGCATTCTTGATTTGGCTCTCAGATTGGATATTATTGCTGCATAGAAATGTTGCTGGTTTTGGCTGGGTGCTGTGGCTCATGCCTGTAATCCTAGCACTTTGGGAGGCTGAGGCAGGCGGATCACCTGAGGTCAGGGATTCGAGATCAGCCTGGCCAACGTGGGGAAACCCCATCTCTACTAAAAATACCAAAAATTACCCGGGCGTTATGGCGGGCGCCTATAATCCCAGCTACTCAGGAGGCTGAGACAGGAGAATCATTTGAATCTGGGAGGCAGAGGTTGCAGTGAGCCGAGATGGCGCCATTGCACTCCAGCCTAGGCAAAAAGAGTGAAACTCCATCTCAAAAACAAACAAACAAACAAACAAAAAAAAAAAAAAAAAAAAAAGAAAAGAAAAGAAAAATGAAAGAAAGAAATGCCACTGGTTTTTATGTATTGATTTTGTATGCTGAAACTTTGCTGAAGTTGTTTATCAGATTGAGAAGGCTTTGGGCAGAGACTCTGGAGGTTTCCAGATATAGTATCATATCATCTTCAAAGAGAGATTGTTTGACTTCCTGTCTTTCTATTTAGATGTCTTTTATGTCTTTCTCTTGCCTGATTGCTCTAGCTAGGACTTCCAGTACTCTGGAACAAAAGTTTCTTATCAGATTTTTATTTATAATTGAGAAAAACTGAGAATAATCCAAATGTTTAAAAATAGGAGATAAGTTAAATGAATATTCACAAAATAGTAAACTATGCCATTGTTAAAAATAATGAGAATATTTAATGGCCTGAAAATATTTATGATACATTGGTAAGCACAAAAAGCACAGTATAGAACATTGTGATGCTAATTTTGTTGTTGTTGTTGTTTTTTTTTTAAGGATGACTAAAAGCCTGTACAACACAGTGGCAACTATAGTATCTCTGGGTGATTTTTATGCACTTTTTCTACTTTCCTATGTTTTTCAAACATTATGTATTGAACATACATTATGTTACTTTATTAATAAGACAAAATAAGTTATAGTATTTCAAATTCCTTTGCATTAAAAACCAGTGTTCTCATATGAAATTTGGTTTAAACAACAACATTGACTATCACATGTCATTGGCATCTTTTGGATAAGACACAAAAGCTCTGAGAAAAGGCTAAGCAAACGATATTTGTTGAGAATTTACTATGTGCCAGATATTTTGGCAAGCTGATCTTATTTAATCCTCATATAAACCACCTGAGATAGATGGTGTGCAGCCTTTCTTTAGTTCCTCTTTATATACTGGAATATAATTCATCCAGAAGATTTTCTCACAAGGGTCTTGTTCAATGTCATTGAAACCACCCTGTATTTTTCAAAATGATGATGATGAACTGATTCCTGAGGTTGGAACTGAAAATTGTTCTGTGATTGTGAGACATGGCTCTTTGAAAGCATCACAAGCACCACCACCACAGTAAGGACACACAAAGACTTCTGGGAAGGAACTAGTTATTGGCACCAAGAATCAACGTCTAAGACAGATGTCCATGACTTTTGTCCAGTCTAGCCTTAAAAAGTTGTAAACACGTATCTCTATGAAGAACCAGAACCTCTCTGAGGGGAATGTGTATTCATTCTCCTTCCTTTTGGAGCTAATCATTTTACCAAATTGCTTGAGAACATGCACTAAAAAACAAAAAGAAGTGTAACTTTTCCTTTAATGGATTAAATAACCAGAAAGTTTGTAAAGTGGAAAAAGTAAGTATGAATTCTATTTTCCCTAAGATCAGAAGTAAAACAATTTAATCTTTTTGAAGAAATCAGATAATTTGGTTTTGGCCTTTAAAGTTCTTTGTTTTTTTTCTGTGCTATTATTTATAAGGAAAGGATCACTTGATTTTATAAATTCTTTCCTCCATCAATTAAAAATACTCTGATTCTTCCTAGTGATTCAGGTTAAAAAAAAAAAAAAAAGGTTTCATATAGATGTTTTTCTTCTAGTGGCCACAAAAGTAGAGTTTAACATTTAGGGAATGTGTATCTCATCTTTTCTGAAGTTTTATTTATTAGCAATGTGTCATTTTTACATTTTATGAAGAATGCTTCCCAAGACAGTGTGGCTGAATATCTCAACTCCAGTTGGATGGGAGTAAAAAGGCCTTTATAATTACAGGGTGGAAAAGTAATGCAAGCTTCATTTAGTCAAAGAGCTCTTTGCCCTAGACAACTTCAAAAATTAAGTGACTGAAGGAGGGTCTGGAATTTCATTTAAATGAACATGGTGCCTGTCATTATACTTGACACCTGGGTTTAGTATCAAATGCTGAATGAAGGAAAAAAAAAAAAAGACAGACCGCAATAGGACAAGATAGATTCCCTCTGTATATTGCTCTTCACCCAACACTTTCCTCATTGCCAAGAAGAGTATTGTAAATCACTCCCTGATTATTCTTCATATGTTCCCCAGATTGTAGTTCATTTCCCCGAACCTCAACTTATTGCGCTTTGCTGGACTGTAAGATCGGAGTGTGATATTGAAACCAGGCTCAACTTCTTCAGAACTCTACTAGTCATATTACTCAACCTCTGTGGTGTGCTCAGTGCTAAATCTATGGTCGCTCCACTCCCATTAAAAGCTCTCTGGATTTTGTTTAAGCAGGGTGATATCCATTGTTACCTCTGAGTGGCCTGTGGACAATTTTGGCTAACCCTTGAGAAGTCCACTCACTTTGCCTGGTTTGACATACTTCAGAAGCCATCAAATATAGCACATGTAGTGGCTCTGTGACAGGAAGATTCTGAAGCTGGGGACCAGGAATATATGTTGTCCTAATTACTGAGGGATGCTTTTACCTATCAGTATAAGCTCTAAAAGAATATGAATGTGGCTAAGTGTACATGGATCATTAAGCTTTTTTCCTCCTATAAATTGTGATCTTTCCTCCAAGTTTAACTTGAATGTCAGGCAATAGGATCACAGTTCCAAGAAGAAAAAATGTTTAAGGCCTGGAGAAGGGAATGGTGGGGAAAAGAAATAACATTTTTAAAAGTCTCTTGAGTTTTAAGTGGAGATACTAAAGGAGGCAGGATCAAAAACATCTTTTCATAATACTGGTAATAATTATTACTGATGATAATTTAAATACTTGATTGTCTCCACTATATTCAAAGGAGACTTGTGGTTTAGTTGTGCCTCCAGAAATTACAGAATATAAAACAAAGTTGGAAAGTTGCACATGGACCAGACTTTGTAGAAGAAAGAAATAGCATTTTAGATTTAAATAGAAGTCATAGAAATTATTTTGCAAATATAATTTATTAGGGGAAGCAGAAAGAACTCTAACCAAAAACAGAATAAGATGTCACATGTGTTTTTTACAAAACAACATAAAAGGGAGCTTTAAGGATGCCTTCCAGAATGCAGTAATAAATATCAGTAATATAATGTAGGGATTGGGCATGATGGGTGGAAACAGGTAAATAATAATATTTACTGGACCAGATTCTAGTGTAGAGGTGAGTAGGGAGAAGCCAAGTTACAATTTTTGCACAGAGAATACCGTGTTCTCAAAACTCCTTGCCTCCTCCAAAACATTATATCCATTTGGAGAAGGGTTCTAGCCAGAACTGAGTTCTTCCATGCCCCTCATGTCTCACAGGAAGTTCTGCAAAAACATGTCTTGCCAACCTGCACATCACTTATGTCCTGAACTTTCTGGAAATTTCAGCCCTTGTTGGGAGAATAGGATGTTTGTTTTAAGTTCCCTCCACCAGGCCCATAGGAGTTTATAACTGCTTGTAACTGGTGCCAGGTTTGCAGACAAGCGTGTAAAGATCAAATATAGATAATTGAGTTAGAGGTTGCTAATAATCACTGATAGTTAACAAATCAACAAAGGAATTTATCAAATATCCTTGATCTATAAGGTCAGAGGAATATAAATAAATTTAAGACACAGCTGCATTCAAGGGACCTACAATCTTGTTGTAGGGAGGACATTAGATATTAGTTATTGCTAGGTATTGTTAGTTAATTTTTCATGAATATCAACATGAATTAGATGATCAATAAAAGCCATCAAGTTCAGATAAAGGAGAAATAGATCACCAGGAACTAGAGTGATGACAAAGTCTTCAGAAAATTTATGAGACCCAAGGAAGGAAGGGAGAGAACAAACACACCTTCATTGATAAACTGTTAGGGGTCAGGCACCTTATATGTGTTCTTTTACTTAATCCTCTCACTGAGTATCTGAGGTAGATTTTATTCTTTTTTTTATATATGAGAACACAGAAGCCCAGAGATACTTAGAAACTTGTGAAGGTCACAAAACCAGTAAACAGAAAGGTCAGGATTTGAACCCAGTTTCAACTGCATTCATAATCTTACACTCTTTGTACTTTATTTTGAAGGATGGATGGATGTGATGGGCTGAGAAGAGGTCAGAGAACTGATGTAGAAAACATAGATGCTGATTTAGAAAACACAGCATTTGGCATGTGTTTTCTAGAGCAGCACCTGCCAGATGATTGAAATTAGTCCAGAGGTTAGCAGCTGTCTCAGTGAAGGAAGGAGAAAAGAAACATGGCAGCCCAACACACAGAAGAAGATGCTACAATTGGAGAGTTTTTAGCTAATTATTTTCTCGTTTGGGGTATCTCCAGAAGCAGACCGAGAGACAAAGATTTAAACGCCAGCAGTATGTAAGAGTCAAACTGGAAAAATTGATAGAAAAGTATAGAAGTGAGACGGAGAAGAGAAGGCAGCAAATACAAGGTGAGATATTAAGACAGTGACCACTGTGGATGACAGAAACTTAATCTTACAGGGGAATCTTTGGAAAACAGCGTAGAAAACAAGCCTCAGACTCCTCCACCCAAGTATTCAGAGAGCTAGAGGATTTGTACACCAGCTCCTACCAGCCATTGGTTAAGAACTGCAGGTGGCAGAGGGTACAGTAGTTATTTTTCTGGTACTGCTTGTCTGCCATGTATACAAACAGAGCTTTATCTAAGGCTTGGAGGAAAAGTCCGAGGAGAAGCCATAAGATACTGACAGCTGAAGCTGGCTGCCTGAATGACATGGTTAAGGCTCAGGGATATGCAGAGGGCATTGATAGCACCTGCTACAAACATCAGTGTCTTTGGCACAGGCTTTGTGATATTCTCTACTATTCTACCCCCTTTGAAGTGTATGAGTATGCAGATCATTGTCTCTCAGACTTCAGAGTGCATAAGGAGCACTTGGGAAGCTTGTTAACAAACCAGATTCTGGAAACTTACCCGTTGAAATTCTGACTCCTATTTCAGAGATGGAGTCCAGGAATTTGCATCATTAATAGGTATCCCAGATGATTCTGACACATAAGGTCCACATATCGCTCAATGAGAAACAATGCCTGAACTCTCCAAGTATTATGCAAAAAATATATGAACAAGAGGGAGGCTCTGTTATTCAGTAAAGAGGATGGCTTTTGGATCAAGGTATCCTTGGATTTGAAAGCTGGCTCCATTACTTCATGATCTTAGGAAAGTTACATAATCTCTTTGCTTCTGTTTCTTTACTGATAAAATGGGGGTAAAAGCACCCATCTCAACTGTTTGTATGAGAATTAAATAATGTAACAGAGAACAGTCCAGAGCAGTGTGAGGTACATGGTAAGTACTCAGTGTTAATTCCCTCCTTTTCTTTTTCTTAGAAGATTAAAATCTGTTGACAAAGAAGAACGAATGGCAATTGATTGTTAGTGCTATTTGACAAATTATACCTGGCTAATTTATACAAATTATAGAAGAAAACTCAGTGATAAAACAATGCAGGCCTCAGCTCTAAATTTACCCCATACTTTTCCAGTGCACCTAAAAGCTGGGCTATTTTTTGTCTTCCACTTACGATCACATTACCTAATGATTATCCTGGGGCTATCAAAAGAAATGCTCATATGCCAAGGAACAGATCGGGTTGATCTGGCTTCTAGATCTCGCCCAAGGACCTGACTCTAGATTCTCATTCTTAGACACTGACTTTCTATACTGAGAAGCTACTGCATTTGGTTTATTGGCTCTTTGTGTTTCCAGGAATGACATTTCCAAGCATACATTGGGGGAACAAAGGATGATACCAAGAAAAAGATTAGAGACAACACATAGATTATGATTTTGGCTAAATCATGCCTGTTTATTGTTATCCCATCATACCCAAATTGATTGGCAATCAGAATGAATTTGGGATTATAATAGTATTACCATAATATAGACCTAAAAAGATGAATATTATAGCACAAAGCAAAATGCTTTGCACTTAGTAGATCCACAAATACTTGCTGAATTTAATGACATCATTCAGGGCACACAGTCATCTTTATGCTTCCTCAACATCTCTAGGTATAATCATTTTCTCTCAATGACTCATCTTTCTCTTAGTCTCCTAGTTTGACCTAAGTGTTAACCAAATCCCTTTTGCCTTAGTTTAAGATAATTGACTTCTACTTTGTCCTTGGAATATGGAGAAAAATATAACAAAGAACGAAGCTTTGTTGACTTAATTGCATAAATAACATGTCTAGACTAATAGCAGTGATTTAAAAGGAAAAAAAAGCTTTCTATAAATGTTGATCCCATTTCCCTGATATGGGTCTTTTGCCATAGCACAGTGCCACCCACAAACATGGAGCAAGGGCATTTGTTTCTTCAAACACAAACATATGAGATATGTATTCCAGCATCTAAACATCACCAGAAAAACAGGCACTGCTGGACATGAAGCCTGAAGCATGAGCCAAGTAGGAAATCACTCTTTTATCTAACCCCATGAAACTGCACCTTCTAAAGCAGTCATTTTCCCCGTGTCTGCCCAGGAAAGCCAGTGTAGTCTAATCATATAAAGATGGACTTGAGGACTCTGTCTGTTCTGAAGGCCTGAGATCACGTCACATCTTGACACCTCATTTTCTCTAATGTAAAATTATGGAGTTGGATGAAATAACTGATAAACTCTCCTGCATCCCTAAAGGTAATTTATTGTCTAAGGGAAACATTTAAGATAACCAATAATAACTACAGTTGACTTTCATTATTTGCAGCAAGTATGTTCTATAAAGTAGCCTCAAACACTAAATTAATAGCAAATACTGAACCTTTGCTCCTAGGGGAAATACAGAGTTAGGTTCCTGCAAGCCTCTGAGCCCAACATTTTTTTATCCACTGATCAATTGATCAATAAATAGCCTTTGTTTTATGTACGTTTTTGTTTAAAAATACATTATTTAATATATGTTACCGATTTATTAACATTGAAATCATGGCCGAAAGCACTGCAAATCATGACTGGATGGAGCTTATCTAACAGGGATACTTTCTCTGTAAGGCACATTAGAGTCTTCTTGTGCTGTGGATCACTACACAGTACATTATTAGCACTATAATTGGAGGCCATTCCAAATAGCAAAATCACCAACAAAGCACAAAAATGCAGAAAACATGGTAGTAAATAGACCATGGAAAGAATACACAGAACACCACCTTATTCCACTTCAGGTGGGAACCTGTGGATCAGGAGACTCAAATTTTTGCTTGTGTGTGTCTGTGAATGACCACAAAAGAGCCACAAATACGGATTTGGCAGTTACAAATAAGTTTTAGTGAATAGGTACACAAGTACAGAATCTGCCAATAACCAGAATCAACTGTATATTAAAAATACATATTTTGTTATTTTATAGTCTCTTGCTTCTGATAATGGCAAATTTTCTCCAAAACCTTAACTTAAAAGCAGTGTAGTAAGCCCCCGAGCTCCCCTACGTATTCGGTAAAATTACAACCCCATCTCACAGATGGTGAAATGTGGAAATGAAGCAGCTTCCTGCATGTCCCCAAGCAATGTGACAGCTGAGCCAAGATAGCTCAGGAGTGTGAAACTAATCCTGTGTTTGGCCCACTGGGCGGCCTTGTTCCTGCTCAGTTACCCGCTGTACGGTGTTCTCCCTTCACTGCTTGTTAGCTACATCCTGCACTTAGGCTCTGTGGTGGAAGTCTGCAGATCATTCTGGGACATGCCTTCTGGAATTGAAACAAGTGATTATAACTATCAACCTGTAATTTTGTTCTGTAAGAGTGTTACCTGAGGACTAACTGGCTGGTTTTTTTTCACCACAATTTTTTCTTTCAGAGATGGTGTTGCTGACATTTACTTCTATTCCCTGTGTACAGGCAAAAGTCTCAGCTCCACAGCCTCCTACTCAGGACACTCCAGTCTCATCTATCTCTACATATATGTACCTGGAAACCATACTAGGCTATTCACTGTTCCTTTTCTGGAGGGCAAGAATCAGTTTATATTTATTTTTAAAATTCTCTTTTCCTTTTCACCATGTCCGTAGCAGTGCTGGGGGCATAGAACAGACTCTGAACATATTGATGAAATTGAATTCTATTCTGCAGAGCACATTTCCCCAGCCTTTTCAGGACTTGTAGTTGGAGGGAAACAGTACTATGGAGTATTTTCAGACTTGCTAAACACTTTATATAATTTATCTCACTTAATCCTTAACAACCCTGCAAATCATCATTTTTCCCATGTTATAAATGGAGAAACAGGTCTGAAAGAATTTGCATAACTTGTCTAAAGTCACATAGCTAGTAAATGCAGCTGTGATTGAAACTTAGAACCTGTTTTTCCTATGGGTTATGACTTAATTTATTGGTCGGAGTAATGCCTTCTATTTCACCAGCTGCAGTTTTAACCAAACAGGTAATTTGAAAAAAGAAATAATTTTAGTCTACTACTCATTGCCTAGACCTTCACAGGCAGACAAAAAGAGTTATAGAAGAAAATAAGGATTGGAGTATTTGGGTTAAAACCACCCACCATTTACCAGTTGCCCTATAAGAATTACATAAAAGTTTCTCTGCCCAGAAATAAGAATGTAGTCATACACTGGGAGGACCATTTTATGATGTTTATCTTTCAAAGAAACAGAGATTAATGGAAGTAATACATCACAAGTTGAATACAAACAACAGTATTGGAAATCTCTAAACATAGTATACAAAATGGCTTTTATTTTACAGCTACTCATCTTTCACCTAATTACACAGCTTCTGTATTATCTCATAAGAAGATAAGTAACTGACATTCTTTTCTCTCCATTAGTAGCTGTTGGACATTGTTGGTCTGTCTAGAATTCAGCAGATATTACAATTCCCATTATATAGATGAGGTTCAGAAAGCTTAATTGTTTCAAAAGATTCTTTTGCATCAATTATGTGCCAAGCATTGCATCTAACAATAAACCCTGGATTTGATAACATCCTAAGATCCCTTTCAGTCAATAGTCTATTCTTTTCTGTGGCTACTCTAAAGATTATCAAATTCTTTAAATAACTGTGAACCCATTAAAAGTCTTTGGAAGAATGTGTAAACCCGGAAAGAGATTTTTTCTTTTTCTTTCTCTTTTTTTTTTTACATTTGCTGAAATCATTCCAAGATTCTCAGGGCTATGATTCTACACCTTTAAGATCTGTCTATAACAATACATTGATCAAAAATCATGAAACCTTTAGAAAGATCCTTGGCATTTACCTTGCCTAACTGTCATTCTCTCCATAACATCCATGTTCAGATTTAATATTTCCAGTGGTGATTTTTCCACTGTTTATGCCATTTTGAGAAACTCTTAATGATAGTTATTTAAAATTCATCTCTCAACGACCTTTTTCTGTAAGTCATAACTCTTCTTGAACCATAGAGAACAAATCCAGATAGTTTTAAAAGGACTCTATGTGGTGTGATCATAAGTCCCTGACAATACTAGTTTATGAGTGTTGCCCTGGGTTCCTGTCTATTTTAGTATCTATCTCAGACTTTTCATTATATAATGAAATTTTAGTGTAATCAATCATTGCTTTAGAACAAGCTGTAAATAGATGGGTAGGCCTCCCCTTTCCTCTTGCAACTTCTGCCGTGATCTCATCTAGTAGCATGTGCAACATGCATGCAGTGCACAGCGTCCTTACCCTCATAAATGGCCGAATCTAAAAGATCACCAGTGGTAATTCATCCCTCTTTCCCTGCCCCTTTCCTCATCACTAATACTTCTTCTTCAAAAAGAGCTTGCTGATAAAATGAAGTGTGCTCAGACATAAGTTGCTAGGGACAGCTAACTCTTTCCAGTTTCAGGTAGTTCTGGGAGATGTATTTGATAATCTTTCACTGCTGGCCACTTGGTATACCAATCAGTTATACTGTGATCAGTGGCAAGGCCTGCAAGATACATGAAGTTACCAACTGGCAGTCAGCCAGGAGACTGTGAATGACAAATGTAATAAATTATAGTTCAGGTACATGTGAAATAAGTGGAGGAAATAAAGAGAGTCATCCTATCTGTGGAGCAAAAAGAGAAGAGTTTAAACAGTTTTTGTATTGTTTTGTCATTTATTGTACTGTGTAAAATTTACAACTATTCACTTATTTCTTTGACAAAGCTTTTAAGTTTTGCCATACATACTTCTAGCAACAATAAGTTAAAAGAAAAAAATTAGATATGTGTGGTATGGTTTGACTGTGTTTAGGTTGGTGCAAAAGTAGTTGCGATTTTTGCCATTGGAGGTTAATGGCAAAGACCACAATCACTTTTGCACCAACGTAATATGTCCCCATCCAAATCTCATGGTGAATCGTAATCCCCAGTGTTGGAGGTGAGGCCTCATGGGAGGTGTTTGGATCATGGGGACATATCCATCATGAGTGGTTTTAGCCCATCCTCTTAGTGATCTGTGAGTTCTCTGAGTTCTCAGGAGATCTGGTCTTCTAAGTGTGTGATATCTCCCATCTCACTCTCTTTCTTGCTCCTGCTTTTGCCATATGAAGGGCCTGCTCCCGCTTCAGCTTCCACCATGAGTAAATGCGCCCTGAGGCCTCCTCAGAAGCAGATGCTGGTGTCATGCTTCCTGTACAGTCTGCAGAACCGTGAGCCAATTAAACCTCTTTTCATATAAATTGCGCAGTCTCAGATATTTCTTTATATTATATAATAGCAATGCTAGAATGGCCTAATACAGTGTATTGAGTTGAAAAATAAGAAGCAAATTTTGTTTGCTCAAGAAAGTTAACAATAAGCATGTAACATATATAAAGTGTTTGTTGGCGTTTACCATTCATCATGTTATAGTGATATACTGACCACATAAAAACCAGAAGATACAAATGTGCTGGAGAAGCACCAGACATTACTGCAAAAGTAAGTAACTAGTTTGTAAAGATTGTGTCCCATTTGTAACCACAGAACATACCCTTCATAGGCTTCTTTCTGTGAGATATGACTTTTTGTTTAGATCAAATAGCTATTTTAAATTACTTTCAGTCATTTTTCACTCTACGGGTTTTTTTTTTTTTTTTTTTGGTAAATGAATTAGGAGTAAAGCAATAGCTGTTAGCATATGGCTCAATGAGCAGAAGAAATTAACAGACAAATAAGGACAGTTTTGTTTTTGTTTTTCTTTTTCTAGAGACAGATTTTCTCTGTATTGCCCAGACTGGACTCTGACTACTGGGCTCAAGAGATCCTCCTGCCTCAGCCACCTGAGTAGCTGGTGCTACAGGCATGTGCCACTTCTCCTGGCTTGACAGTTTTATGTCGTGCCATCAAAACATCTCAAGTGAAAAATCAGTTCATTCCAATCTATGCATTTTTTTCATCAAATTTATGGAATCAAAGTCAGTCTTTTGGAAATTCATTCTCTTAACAGTGTAAAACACCTGACATTATTATGAATGCCATAGTAAATTCAATTAAAACATTTAACATTCAAGATAAAATTATATGTTTTTGCAATGACATTTGTGAAACAATGTTCTTAATACCATCAGAAGCTTACGGAGCAGAGATGAACTTAGAATTGGATATGGTCATATATACTTCGTAATTATGTACAAATAAGCTATGATATTCAACCAATTGATATGGAAACCATAGTGGTCAAATTGTACAACTATGTTAATTAATATACAGAGTAACTAAACTCCGAAATTTTATGACAAAGCTGATATTAAATTTTAGGAAATTACTTCGGCATGCAGTATGTACATTTGCTGTTTGCTACTTGAAATCAACTTTTAAAAATGTTTGTGCTTTTGAGGAGCTGCTTTGTAAAGCAACCCAAGTGTCCTACAACAAAAATAAACATTTTCGTAAGAGGTTTCTCTCAACTGGATTTGAATTCTTAAAAAACTCCATTGGAAATATTTAGTAAAAATATTTGATAAATGGAATAGTAAAAGTTCTTTAGCCTTTGAAGTTTGTAGATATTGTATCTACTGAACTATATTGAATACTTATGTGTGTGTCTTGATGTACACATACACACACAATATATTAAAAACACACTTGCAAAAAGAAAGACGTTGAAATGTATCCCTAAAAAAGCAATGAAGAAACTGAACAAATTAAATCATGAGGGTTCAATTGACACACCTGCTAAACTTTTAGCTCTAGCAGGCCCTAGTAATATTAACACTAATCAGTAAGGGTTAGTTTTGTGCCAGCAGCTAAGTAAACAGAGCACTTCAGGACTTCTCTTTCATGGTCTCAACTATAAAGGAGATACAGTTATCCCTGTGATTTTTTGTTTTGCTTTGTATTTTTGTTTTTTAGTTTAGTTTGTTTGTTTATATTAAGAATCTGTAGCTGAAAACAGTGAGGCGGTTTACCAAGGTCACTGAGCAGGAGGGAGAGCCAAGGTGCGCTGGTGGTCATGACACTCAGTGCAGCATGGCTATCTGTCCTGTAACTGCTCAACCTTGAAAACCTGTGCCTTGCCACCACAATGATGGTACCAAGCTTTATTTTGCATTAGACTTTTTTTTTTTTTTTTCAAATTAAAAGTACTAGCCCCTTCTGGGTAAGATAATAATTCACCCTTTAGGAGAGATGAAACTTTCTGATAACTTGAACTCCTTCATTTTATAAATGAAGACTCTAAAATTCCAAAGTGTACTCAATGGTATCTTCAAAGATACAGTGCAAGTGAAAGCAAAGCTGGTCCCAAAAGCCCTGAGGCTTAGCTCTCTCTTCTAATGCATGCCCCTACCTCAGATAAACCTTTAAATCTCCACATACATGTTAGTGTAAATCTGAATCTTCACTCTAACACCCAGAGAGCTTGATAGTGATTCTGTACAGGTAGAAAGGCCCTATGGCCTCAGGATGTTCAGCCAGGAAATTACAATGACATTGAGAAGAGTTGGCCTGGTAAGAAAGAAAGATCTTGAGAGAGCATGGACTGAGGGGAAACATGCATCTCGAAGTTGCTTGTATTTGTATTAAGGCTCATTGTTTCTGTGAGAACACTTTATCTGCAGGATGAAAGGAGCATGTGTCTGAAAGTCCTGCCTTCCTTGACTCACTTCCAAAGAAATGAAGGACAGGACCAGTGTGGCTCCTAGCCATCCATGCTCCTGAGGGTCCCCAAAAAGGCCTTTCCCTGGGTATTCAGATGATGCCATCAGCTTAAAATGTCTTTGTGTAGGACTGGCTGCACCCAGAAATCTGGCAGCTGAGTGTTGGGAAGAAACTAAGAAATCCTTGAAAAATATGAAAGGATCAAAGGTGCTTATTCACATATTTTCAAAAGAGTTCTGGTTTTAATAAGAATCAAACGAGATCGGATAGAGAAGAATCCAGAGACTGATTCTGGTGTGGAAAACTCCTTGTTGCAAAGACCAGAAGAAAGGAGGATACCGATGGGAACATTGCGTATTTGGAAGCAAAGCATTAAACAGTGTGCAATTGAATTGCTCTGCCCTTGAACCTGGAGGAGTGCACAGGAGTAAGCAATTACTTAAACAGACACATCTTTCCTAAGAGATATGATCCAAGAAAAATAATGAATTACAACAACCAAAAAACTAAGGAAAAGAGAAGAAACTCTCAGCCTTCCCTCTTACCAGAAAAGCAGTTTTATGTTTCAGGAAGACTTTCAACATAGCGTACTGACTTTATTCATGCATTAGTCAGTCATCAGCACTCTAACAGTTTGGATGAAAGAACGTTCTAGAGAAATTTTGGATATTCTTCTCTTACCAACCAACCAACCAAACCAACCAAAACTACCCTCTACACACTTTTCTTTAGAGTAAAATATAATTTAAGTGTGTGTTATTACATGGAATAATTGTTCATAACAAAGAAGATCCATTCACTTAGCAAACTCCTAATCTTTAAATAGACCAGAAATAGTCAGTGTTCAGATCCACATACATATTGAGGCTTCAAACCTGGCACAGAAGGGTCTCTTTTATAGAACCCCATGAGACTTACCTGTGTATTCTCCGTGAAACTTTAAAAGAGGCTAATTTATATTTATCCCTAAGGGGTCAATGAAACTGATGGCAGCAATCTTCTCTTATAAATTGCAGATGAATAATTAATGAAATATAATAAATTATAATACTAGAAATGAAAAACAAAGAGAGAAGCATAATACCTGGTGTTCACAGGGTATGAAGAAAGAGACACTTCGTACACAGGATGTATGAGTTTAAATTGGCATAACTGTTTCTGTAAAATTGTAGTATTTGTCAGTAACTTTGGTAAAAGCTCATCCTCTTTGACCCAGCAATTCCAGTTGGAGAAATGTATCCTAAAGAAATCATGTATGTCTACAAAGACTTAGCTACAAAGTTGTTCAGGATATATTTGTTTAAAAATGAAAAATACATATTGTAAAAAATTTTAAAGGCAGTGTAATAAAGTATGGTGCGTTCATTTGATCACCATTTTATAGCCATTAATAACAGTATTTTAGTAAATATTTAGTGATGTGCAAACATATGTAGAATTACACTATGCAAAATTAGTGAAAAATATTCAGAGTATATATGCGTATGTTGAAATTGGAATGAAATGTATTCAATTATTCATGACAGTTATCTTTAGGTGGTGGGATTTTAAAATTACAGGGATTTTAAAATTACTTTCCTTTATACTTATATTTTCTAAGTATTTATATTTATGGTTGACATATCTGATGCAGTATCCAAACTTCCCTTCAAAATTAAATTGCCCTACTCATAGCCTTGTTCAGCAGACAGCTGCTCTTTGGGCATGGGGCTTCTGATTGGTCCAGGGAAACTTGCCTGGTCCCAAATGACCTCATCCCTTAGGTTGGTGAATCTTGCGATGGCACCACCTTTTACGGGTTATGAGAAAGGGATAAAGAGAGGTAGACAGGGAAGGAGGGTGAGGTGTTTGGTCCCTAAAGCTGCCTCCATTTGCTAGTTTCCTAGTGGCAATTGCCACTCCATTTCCTAGTGGCAATTAAAGTAGATATGTACCTTGCAATAACTACCCCACTTCTCGTCTGTTTCTTGTAAACAACTACAAAAGCACAATACCAGGAAGCCTAATCTGTTATAATCAGGAAATAATGCTAAATTTTGTTTTCACATAAAGCTGTAGCAGGGTAATAACTTTTTATGCTTTCTGAATTATAAAAAGAGAATTGGGCATATTTTATATTCTTGACATTCTGTTGAGCAGCATGTGCTTTTCTCAAGAGAGTAAAGTTGTCTGCTCTTCTTCTCTATTTTTATAATTGTGAGCAAGTAACAATATTGTTTTATTTGAAGCTTGTATAAGACCTTCCCCCTACATGTGAGTCTTAATCTTACAGAAATTCATTTATCATACCTCCTCCAATGCAGTTTTCTTCATTTATTAGTGCATAGTTTCCAAATGCATTTCTGAGAGTGGCGTTTTAGTAACATCATTGATCTCCAGCCCAGTGTGCTTTGGAAACTCTGAGAATCTACATGTGGTCTGTGAGCAGGAAATATTGTGGTTAGAAGAAATAATTATTGAAGGGATGGATGAACAGAAGAAAGAGATCTTAATATCAGTTAAGTATTTTTTTTCCTGTCTGTCATATGCTTAGCACTGTGCCAGCCTCTGAGAAGCCGTGATGATAAGGATGATTTCTATTCTTAGAGAGCTTAAAATAATGTTATCTTGAACTGGAAGTCATCAGATTTGGATCCTCCCTAGGAGAAATCTATTTTTATGGGTGATCCTCTCCTGAAGCCTGGCCTGACCACCCTAGAATATGTGAAGCTCTGGAAAAATACATGGAGCCTTTGTCTATATAAACAGTTTTAGTCACCTCAAATCGCTATTTCGGTCCCATTCTGGAGGCCCAACCTCATGCAGTCCTTCAAAAGACATTCCACACCAGTCAGTAAGAGTAATCAGCTTGCCGGGTCAGCACCCTGCAGCCTTGGAATAACTCCACAGATGGGAATATTAGAGCTCCTCAGGGCATCTAATTGGTTCTACACATGGGATAGAGGTTTGACTGAGATCCATGAGGATCCCTGTATAGGCATGGAAAGCCCTGCCTGGATGACATTGTGGGCCTCACCTGTCTCAGGCACTGGAAGGGGACTAGAAAATTTGGAGGAAGATCCTCCAAAGCACAGTCCCCATAAGGTATGGGGCTTGTGGCAGGAGTTCTTGCTCACCTAGGTCTAATGGCAATACTAAAGGTAGACGTTTCTCTTCATCTTCCATTTTGCAAATGCCCTTCCCTCTGACTCACTTTGTCACATATATACTCACAGCATCCAAGGCACTAAACATAATAAGTAATGACCTTGGTAATGGAAAATTCCACCTCCCTCCCTAGAGTCTGACATGCCATCACTACATTTCCAGACAGCTTATCATTAATGACAGCAGTATGAGCACATACACGTTTAAATTTACATTCCAAAGCTCCAGACAGATAAGGGAACATGGATAAAAGCTCTTGCTCCTATATTCGGACCATATGACTCCAATATATATAGACATATTTTATTCCTCAGCCACTTAGCTGTGAGGTCATGATGCTGATGAGCCACATGGATTTCTTCTTGTAAACCACAAGCCGTCCAGCAAATCAGGATCACTGAGCTATTACTACCTGGACAGCACATGAACTTTCAGACAAGTGCTAGAGACCATAGGCAGAAGTTCTGGCAGCTGGAGCCCCAGAGGATGAAAGTGGAACACTGAAAGGAGATGGAGTCTAGTGCATCGTTTGTCCCAGACACAAAGATCCAAATATGAGCCCTGCAGAAAAAAGATCGCTAGTGACAGCTGAAGGAACCTCTCTTCTTAGACATTCAGCGGCATAAGGCAACTCAGTGTAGCTTTAGAGCACGGGAGATGAGATGTGGTATATACTACATTAAAAGGTCACTGTTTTCGTTTTTGTGGTGCTTTTTCACACAGTGGACCCCTGACCTACAGTTGCATCTTGAGGTTTGGAGACTTAGGAGGCACTAGGAGATGGTACTCCCGACTCAGGTACCAGTGTCCTCATAATGAACAATGGCAGAGATGACAGTTGTCAGGTGTTCAGGAGTTCTGAGGATGTGTGAATATCAACTATTTATAAATGGGCACCAGAAAGGGAGAATAGAAGAGGTGCAGCATTGAACTGTGGCTGACAGACATCAAATCTTTTATTCATACTCCACATTGACATAATATTTAATAGAGATCAAATTTCTTCTGCTGCTTCCCAGAAAAATATTTCTTAGAAAAATGAAAAGAACTTAGGATTTAGCCATAGAACTGAATTCAAATCCTGGCTTTTCAGATTATGAATTGTCTTTTTTTTTTTTTTTTTTTTTTTTTTTTTTTTTTTTTTAAGACTAAAACCCAACTCCTAAACAAAAATAAACAGTCAGACAACAAGACAATTGATTCTTTGGAGACTTAGTTTCCTCATCTGTAACATGTGGAAAATATTGACTTCATAGAGGTAGTACAAGGATTAAATATGCCTTATAAGTCTGTTACAAAATCTTTTGTGTTACTAATCATGTGGTCACTGTTTTCTAAGAGCCTACAGTTATTGTGTTCTTCAAAGGGTACATGAGGATATACTATCCATGTTCTTCAAAAACATGGACTTCTTTGCTGGATCTGTCCCTTGGTTGCCAGTTGCAGTGGTAAATAATTGGGTGCAAATGCTTGTTTTCTACAAACAGTTGTTGGAGGCAGAAAACTCATTTCTTCAAACCCTTTAAAAGCTACAAGACATTAATGCATGTCTGTGTGCCAGCAGTTTAGAAATGAGAGTTCCCACATTCCTTGTGCCTGGTTTCATTAGTTCACCCCGCCTTGTTGGTGTTAAGGTTTTATAAATAATCAAGACAGGATTGATTTGTTCCATTTCAGCAAACTGTAAAAGAAAACAGTCAAGAAATCACTTCCATCATCATTTCCCCACCAATCACATCACTCTTTAAAATTGGGCATAAGCCTGTGTAGCCTTTCTCAATTAGGTGAACGATGATTTCATTTCAGTAATCTTCAGGGAAGTTATTTCTGGTTTTGTACAAACATGCCAAAATAATGCAGCAGGCTTCATAAAGAGTTCAGTTTGATTTCTCTCTGGCTGAAGGGATACTTAAGATGCAGAAAGACCTGACCACCAGTATTATTAGGATTTATGGTGTTTAGTCAGACCTACCTGGATGTGGCCTAGAGTAATGGAAGGAACATCGAGGCAAGAATCGGAATACACAGGATGCTTAAAGATATCTGGTACTGGGGTTTAAAAGCCTCTTAGGCAGAATCCTGGAAATTCCAGACGAGGGCTGCCTTTTAGATGTGAATAGAGAAAGGGGCAAGAATCTTCAACAAGAGTAGACCTACTTTTGTAGGTTCTACGTACTAGATATCCATATACAATCAATCTCATCCACCAGTATACTCTATAAAACCTTCTGTTGTCCAGATTTTCTCTATAACTTCCCAACTGATCCTTGTACCTATGCCTGAACAGCTTCAGTGGCAGTCTTCCCAAGGCAGCTGTCTTTGGACTGATATTCCCTATATTCTCTTCTAGTTCTATTAATCTATGCCAATGTATGAACATAAACAGGAAATACAATGGTGTGAAGACATAGATTAAAGGCACTTGCCTACAATCTATAGCATCCCACAAAGTTGTTTTTTTGTCTGTAGCCAATGCACACACAAACAATTTTAAATTTGTTTTTGTAATGTATTTTTTAAACATGTGAAACTACCCCCTTTCTTTGACACAGGGTGTTGCTTTTTCTCTTCAAGAGAGAAACCATTCACATCAGGATTGATTTAATTTTTCCCCTTTTAAATCATAAACAGTCCTGGTACAAGAAACAGTAGCTGTTATTGATTAAAAGTTCATTTGCCTTGCCTGGGCTGATGATTGATACTTGGAGTGCAGGAGGGGTGTTGGATTTGGGCTGGGGGATTGGAAGTGGGGCAATTTTGTCACATTACCTGTTCTTTATAAGAGTGTTAGTGTTGGAGGAAATTTGGGTTTGGGGTGAGAGCTTTTTTCTCTGTGTAAATTTTAGTAGATGCTGGTCCACGTTTTTGTTTTGTTTTGTTTCTTACTACGCTGGGTTCACCAGCTTTAAGTGCCTGTAGTGCACATGAGCTTGTGAGAGGTCCTGTAAGTAGGCTTTTAATGGTCTGTTGAATAAAGCAGCTACCAGTTCAGGAAATGCATGCATTTTATAGGTGCATATTTTCAAAGCCTCTATTTGTGAGTGCCAGTTGAGAAGTGCCTTTGTATGTGTTCTTCACAGACCCAGTATAGCAATAAAGACTGCCTCTGGAAGTATTAAAAAGCAAAGAAGAAATTTCCATGTTCCATTTATGCTTCTAATATAAAAAATAATAATTTTCTGGTTAAAACAATTTTACCTTTGGAAAAGTTATTTGAGCCCATCAGAAAATTACAATTTCACAAGTGTGGCAGTCAGATTCATTGAATACATTTGTCAGTGATATTTGTAATCAAGGCATGGGATCTTAAAGAAGGTAAGAAGTAATCAGTAGTTACAACAGAACTCTTAGTCTTCAGTTTTCTCATTTTTCTGTGTTGTGAACATTACCTCCCTTTTAGTTTTTAACTGTAGCAAACATGTACCAAGTACTAGAAATCCTTGAACTTGTCAGTTAGCAGAACATCTGGAAGTAATAGCAACTTTTGCACAACACCATTTAATATTGACATATTAAATTTAAAATAACAGAATATATAATATGACGCCAGGTTTTATTAGATATTAGTAAAGGCAATGGGTAGCAGCACCAAATGTTTAAGAAAAACTGTGGTGGGAAACCTTAGATTTGAAAGATATTTTATTAAATTTATTTTTCTGAAAAATTAAAAAGACTGCTATTATTCATATTTAATGGCACAGCACCATGACTAAAATTATGGGAAAATGGTCTTCCATAGAAGGCATAGTTTGATAACAAGTATCATGAGTACAAATGCGTGAAAATTTTGAATAAGTTTGTAGAGAGCTTATGTATCATAAGTTTGACTTTTTCAGAGTTGCTCTAAAGTTCCTGGAATTGTCTAAGCCAAAAACCAAAGGGAAAATGCAAATAAGCAAATGCTGATGGATTTGACTATATACAACGTAAAACCAGTTTGTTGCATAAAACACTGTAAGTAAAATTAAAAGGGAAAAAAAGACAAATTGGAAAAAAATGCAACATTTATTATAAAGCATTACTATAAAATGAGAATTTTTATAAATTAGTAAGGAAAAGGCTAATACTCAGGTAAAAATTAGTGGGCAAAAAAGATAATAAGCTATTTATAAAAGAAGAAATGCAAGCAGCCAATGTACATAGTAAAAATTATTCAACATTATTGCAATGAAATGCAATGATATGACATTTATTTCTATCAGCCTGCAGGTTTAGGGAAATGGATGCAGCCACACACTGCTACGTATGTTGGCGCAATTTTCAGAAAAATAATTTGGGATCATCTATCAAAAGCCTTTAAAATGTTTACACCTTTAATGTAATAAATAGTTTCATTTCCAGACCTGCTGTCTATCTCTCGTTGTTTCCCTTACACCAGCGGTTTTGTTGGCATTCATGGTGTCACTATTGGCAATTGAAAAATTGTAACCAAGTCTCATTGTCTAATCCTAAAGAACAGATTAAGTAAATTATGATGTAGCACATGGTATCATACTATGAGCTGCGTAATTATTATGCTATAGATCTTTCCTTGTTGACATTAATTTGTATTCATAATCTCAAATTAAAAACAAGCTTCAAATATGTATTGTGCTATGATTCGATTTCTGTCAAATTATGTATGCAGATTAAAAAGGTGGAAGCTTGTATATCAAGTGTTTATGCCATTATATCTGGGTGGGTTGAACTACGTGTGTTTATTTTGTTTGCTTTTCAGCCTAAACCTTTTTTTCTGTATTATTTGTGTTAGACTGAGAGAAAAAAAACTTATTTTAAGTTCGATCCTGAAAAAGCTATCTAAGGAGATCAAATGACTTATCTAGCCCAAGATATATCATTACCACTAACAAACTTTCTTTTTCTTTAAAAACAACTTCTCTTACAGATTTTTCCTTTGTAGAATGTTTTTCACCCATTTTACTCATGGGTCATCTCAGCGAGTGATGACTTTCATATTCCTCCAAGGGATCATAAGATTTGTTTCTATGCAATAAACTCTCCCAATCACTAGTAATGAAATCAAGCCCCTCTAAATTAAGGTCTTTGTTAGAGAAAGGCCAAGTCGATGAATAGTTTTGTAGGATTTGAATGAATTGATGAATAAATAAGTCAGACTCTTGGCTTTCATCATACTTCCAACCTCTGGAATAAGAATGTTAACTCAGCCAATTTAATGTTTAGGAAAATCAAAAAAAAGAAAAAGAGAACAACATTTTAAAACTTCCATGTCCAAGCATTAAGATACTCATTGATCTTATTTTTGAGCACCTATCCAAAAGAGATTAGAATGCCCAAAATCTGTTTAAAGTGAATAAACTTGAAAGAAAAACAACAGAAACAATATACAGGTTTTGGAACTGGTGAGACCTTGGGTGCTCCTAGATCAGCCCTGCATCTTGCAAGGCTCTGTGCCCTGTGGTCTTCCATCCTTGCATCTTGTAAGCTGTGAGAATAGATAAGGCATTTAATCCTTCTGAAGTGAAATAATGCCAAAGTAAGGTTGTTACAAATATTAAATAAAATTAAATACATCTTGCATTAGACAATTGATAAATATCAGTTTCCTTCATCCCAGAAGATAAATATGAGGACAGAGGAGGAGAAAGCAGGAAATCTCCCTCTTCTCTAACCCCCATGTTCAGAATTTCAGGAACAGTCCTTGCAATGTGGTGGGGGAAATATATATGTGTTTGGAGGGAGAGAAATGAGTATATGTTTGCAAGGAGAGAACATTTTTAAATGATTTTACATCTATCTGAGAATAAGAACTAAGAAAAATCCATGATCATAAAGTGCAATACTACTAAGATACTGTAGAGCCCAGGAAAACTTTGGGCCTGCAACACATAGATCATTATTTCTGAGAGTCAGCAGGTTCTCGGCTTGCCCTGCCTGCCAGATGGTGCTGAGCAATCTTAGCTATGCCACTGAATGCCTATTTCAGTTTTGCTCTTTGCCAGATGAGAACACAATATTTTTTATCTTGTAGAATACACCAACAAAATATAATGATTTTTAAATGCTTTAAGTGCTAGAGAAGGTAGTACTTCCATTCAAATTATTGTAGTTTTTGTCATTTTTTGTGTGTCTGAAGGTGTGCATTTTATCTTGGAAGTCCAAAGCTGGAGAAAATTCCATCTCAGTTCCAGTTGAGTAAGAAGTGCTTTGGAGGACACCTGAAATTTTAGGAGCTCTTGAAACATGATGAATAAGTAGGAAGTTTAATGAAAAATAAACATTTTGTGATGGTGGGGGCTAGGGCTGAGGGTTGGGAAAATGGGAATAGACACGTGGTGTGTACCTCATACTGAATGTGGTTTGAGAGCGTTGCTGTGAATTAGGCATATCACAAATGTGAAACACATCTACCACAAGGTCTACTATTGTGGGTTTGAGTTTGAAATACTGAAGTGTTTCTTTAGGATCAAAGCTTTGGCAAGGGAAGGTGGGCACGGGGACAGGTTCCAAACTGGCCCGAAGCAAAAACTTCAAATTTTCCTCAGGAGACACGTGGTCTGAGAAAATGCTTTTGGTTGCTCAAGTATATGTGTTCACATTTACTTTGGAGCATTTTTTTTTTATATTTCTTAAGTAAAAACGCCTCTTCTTTAGAAATGAGCAATAGCTGGTAGCTGTTGATCTTCTGTCTTGCTGTCTCTTCTCCCCTGTCCTTTTGAGGCCTGTTAGCACTTCCTGCCTGAACCCTCTGGAGGAAAGTGAGAGAATACCCCTAATGAGTCGCAGTCTTTTTCTTCTCCCATAAGCCCGGTTAGCTTTATTTGAAGTCAACATGGCAAACAAAATATGAATGCTCATGTATTTAGAGAAGGAGAAGAGGACCTGGATGGATGAATCCCTTATCTGGGCCCTGGGCCTCACTGTATCTCAAAGCAAAGAGAACAAGACCACTCAATTCCATCACATCAGGAGCACCCAGCTGGCAAGGACAGCCCTCAGCATTCACACCAGATGTCTACTGCATCTTACAACCTTCTTGGGAAGTTAATTTTAAAAATAAAGGCAAAGCACACAACTGGCAAAGGTCCTCTGATGGAAATTGGAAATGGCAGGGAACAAACAACACAGGAAATAGGAATTCCCTTTAGGTGCAGCTCCCTGAGCTACATCCAAGAAGAGTAAGGCAAAATCCCATTCCCTGCCACAAACCCACCACTCATCCTGAAGGACTGAAACCTGGAAAGTAAGTTGGCCTTATTTTCTCTACACCTCTTGACAATTCCCCATTCCTGCTCTTACAGCTTTCTTTTATTCCCTCCAAATGGAGGACTTTAAATAAAGTCCCTTCTCCCATTAAGTGCAATAGAAGACTAACTCCTTGAGGCAGGGATTAGATGTTATTTATATTTGTGTTCCTACTGCCCAGCAAAGAGACCTTCATATAGTAGGTGCTCAATAAATGTTTGTTTATTGTATGCATGAACAGATGCATTCAATAATAATTCAGTGTGTGTGTGTATGTGTGTGCATGTGTTTTGGGTGGCAGTGGGGGGAAGGCGTGTTTGAAGACTCTCCCCTAGGTCAGGGTACCTGGTACAAGACTGTCCGTTTTATATGAGCTATCTCACTCACTCCTTCCAATCCTACAAGGTAGGTCATCAGAACTTCTCAGGAAATGGAGGCATGTAGAGATTAATGTCACATGTGAGATACTGAGGGTTGATATTTAGATTAAGCATGTGCTCCCTCCCTACTATGATGATTGAGACTCTTCCCTACTATGATGATTGAGAGTCTCATTGATTACACTCTCTCAGACAATGATCCAGGCTGTTGCCGTGCTTACAAGATATGAGACTGGGTAAACCCCTTTATTGTGTAATTTTAAGGAAGGACTCCCAGAACTCAAATTGTTCCCACCTGATGCCTGAGAGACCAAATTCATCCTACGTTCCTTTCTGAAGGAATCTCTGGACTCCAGAATTAGGGTGGAGTAATGCAAATATTACTGGCATTGAATCTTGGGTGTATTTCCAGCATTTCCTCTAACTGGATATAATACTATGTGAATCAGTTTGCCTTTCTGAGCATCAGTTTATTCAACTCTCCAAAAGGAGTATATAACATTGCCTATTCTCTCACCTCAAAGGAATGATGTTGAATAAAAAATCCAATTAGATGAACTTCATAAAAAGATTTGATATTTGCTAGATTGTTAAGAGCAGAGACCCGTCTTTTATTTTGGTAAACTTCACAACACCTGGGAAAGTGCTCAATAAATTTGTGAAATGGAGGAGTTAAGATAACTTCATATTCAAATACAAAATTTTCATTTCTCTGGTTCAATTTAGAAAGTTGTTAGTACAATTAGAAATAACAAAGATAGAAACAAAAATAGCCAGTCAATTTTATACTCTATTTCTCTTTCTACTAGATCAGGTGTCATCAACCTAATATAAGAATAAGCAAAAGATTTATTCAGTTGTTCTCAGTGCTAGAACAAGATCGACAAGCTTAAGTGCAGGTGCCTGGCCTATCCAGTACAAGTTTACTAGTCCTGGTTTGTGTTTTACCATATTCTCCTGTATGTAGTCCTTCTCTTGTGATCAGTGCCATCCCAGATGAAGTCTTTGGTTCTTAGAAACAAGAATTCTTTGTTAAAACGAAATTGCCAACATCAGCCTATGTGAATAGCCACCCCACAAGTGAAGAATAAAGAAGGTCTTCAGAGCCACTGTCCTGTCCTTCAAACAATAACCAGTTTTTAGGAGACCATTTTTCTTCATTATGTCTTAACAATTGCCACTCTTCTTACCTAATTCAAGCTGTTTTCTTAGGCTTTTTCTTCAACATTCCCTATGTAACATAGTACAAGGCTTGTCATATAAACTGAAAATAGAAAGGAGAAAAAGATGATAATCACCTTGATGGCAGTAGAGCAGAATAAATACATAAGTTAATTTTACCAGGTTTTTGAAACCCTTCGTAGTTTTTGAAACCCTTGGTAGTTTTCCCTTCCCATTCCAAGATAGCTAAGCTATTTTGTTTTCTTGGTTGAGGGCTTTAGAATTTCAAGGAAGCAAGCATAACCCAACAGATGCTCATAAGACAACCATTGAGTTGAGTGAGTTTTGGAGCTGAGCTTCGAGGGACATAATAATAGATTGTTTCAAAGGCATAGAAGTGAGTTCTGGGAGGATTTGAAAGTATCTGGTAGGGGAGAGATTTAGGGAGAGTCTCTCAGAAAGAAAATGGGAGTCCTGCAGGTCTAGGGAGCTTGGGAAAACAGTACCCTGCCTGCTCTCTTTCAATGGCATCTTCCTTTCCAATGAACTGGGGAGGTGGCAATAACTTAGAGGACATTGGTTTCCTGGTATATGTAAGGGGACAGTTTGAGATATGTGGAAGTTCCTAGCTTCAGCAAAAACACTAGAACCCAAGGCTGATATGGAAGTAGCAGGGCTGCCCACCTTCAAGGGCACAGGTGTGCTTGGATGACACACATATCAATGGTGACCAATGTTGACCAAAGACGAAAAGGTTACTCTTAATGTTCTGAGCTGCCTAAGACTCTCACAGTTCTTAAATGATACCAGAGAGGTGAGATATTTCCTCTCTCACTATTCTCCAGGAATATCCTCTACCAATGTTACAAATGTCTGGGTGTTTATCTTCCAAAATCCTAAGTAAATTAGGTTTTGAAAAATAAATGTATTTGCCATTTATTGCACCCTGGAATTATAAATTAAAGTTCATACTTGTTACAAAACCAACGTATAAGTTTAGATCTAAGAATAGGTTATACAGTCCATGTAAAAATATGTGTAAGCAATTTACTAACATAAAAAAGCCTCCTAATTCATAAATGTGGCTATAAAAAGTCCTTTGAGAAACCCTGGCAGGGACTTCCTTTAGGACTCAGCATTCAACATCTTATTTAATTCCTGCTCGTATTGATTTTTTTTACTAAAATTGTTTATTTCCTAAGTGCTTTATACTCATTAACTAACTTAGCCACATAATAACCCCATGCAGTAGCTAATATTATTATCATTTTATAGCTCATGGAACATGAGTGGCAAAGACAAGATGAGACAAGATAAGTCAAAAGATCCAGCACTTTTGAGTCCTCAACTGTAAGAGACCCCGCTGTCTTTAAAATGGTCCAGAAAAGTTGTGTGTGTTCTCACAGACTAGCAATTATTGATTCTAGCTCGTATGACAGGTGTCTTGGCAAACAGGAAATGGATGACAGAGCCTTATAACAACTTTAATTTTAAGAGACATATCAAGAAGGCTTGAGTATTGGATGAGGAACAGATGGTTTTCATCTTCCTTTACCACAGCACATAGGAGAATGCAGCAAGTCCACGTGGGTGTCAGAAAACAAAAATCTCCTTGTGTATCTAGCACTTAACACTCTCTATTCTGCTTCAGGAAAAAAAGTAAACATGCCACAATAATTGAACCTGCACACTTAAGGTTCTAATAATCAGATTCTCCTGAAGAGGAGAGGGGAGAGAAAGAAAAAGAGAAAGAAAAAAGGAGGAGGAGGGAAGAAAGACAGACATAAAGAAAGACCAACAACATTATTTTGTTCTTTGTTTCCATTGCCTCTTCATGGCTGAATCAGCAAGTGGAACACAAATATTAACTCTGAAAGATATGTGGAAATGTGAAGCATAATCTTTATGATTCTGACAGCTGCTGATAAGCAGCAGCTGAGTTCATGAATTCCAAAGACTTTCTGGGTATATTGTTAAAACATTTCGATGGAGGAGAATTAAAAAATTAACTCTCCCTTCAAGCCTTGCCTACCCTGAAATATTTGTTAATAAATTGAGTAATGCATTCATTAAGTCATGTGCATTTATGGGCTTTTCAATCAGATCCTCATTCCTCCTAGCCATTCTGTACACTTTTCTTTTTCTTTCCTTGGTTGTCGCCAAAGCATCAGAACCACCCTACCTCTCCAATTCCTAAGCTGCTCTGCATACACAGCATCCCTTAGATCAGCCACTACTGGGCCTACGTATTTTGATTCCAACAATAATTGACTGAGCTCCCATACTACCATTTTCCTTCCAGTGATTCCTGTGGTTTAAGCCAAATACTATGTAGCTCTAACTACTTAAAACAGAGCCTTTGATTAGGACACAGAAAGTTATAACAATTGGATGCAAAGCTCCTGTTCTGAGAGTGACCAACATCCTGGCCTCTGACAAACAGCCAGCCCAAACATACTGGAGACCAAATGGAGCTTTAGTGGAAGGGTGGTTAATTGTGTGTTGGTTCCCATGGACAGAGTCCATGTTTCCATGTGTCATTTGCAGAATATCCAAGAGGAATTATAGGAGAGGCTAGATGAAAGGCTTGGTATGAGTGATAAATAGGGATGAGAGAAGCAGAGTGGTTGGGTTAGATGAACTTGTCAGAAGGTTACTTGTGGACATTAAAGCTGGGCAATGTGCCTTGCGTGGCCTGAATATAGGCCCTTGCTTGGATTCTAAATGCCCTATTTTCTTAGGCTCAACATTAGGATCCAATTACCTGCAACAAAGCTTTATTTGATCCACTTGAATTTCTATTTGTCTACAGATATTTGTTGAGTAGCTTCCATGTGCCAAGCACCAAGTGCCAGAAATAAGCAATGAAAAAGTCAGGCAAAGGTTTTTTTCCTCCAACTTGGTTTGATTCCAGTTGGAAAAAACAGAAAACTGATAATTAAACAAGGTTACTTTGGGTCATAATAAGTGTTATGAAGAAAAATAAAGCTGAGTTAAATGGAGGAGATGCTAGAGAGTACTGGGATGCTAGAAAGCCACTTTAAATTGGATGTTCAAGTGAAGCCTCCAGTACCGAAGGGAAATGTACTTAAGACTTTAAAGATGCAATGGAGCCAGACATAGTACAAGAAGACATGGGTGGGTGTGTAGGGGGATCACGGGGAGTATTTGAAAGGAAAAGAAGTACTACACAAGACAGAATTAAGGCATGACCTTAAGGATCTGTGTGTTCAAAAGGAGGCCCTGTGGCTGGAGCCTCATGAAAAAGGTAGAGAGGAGAACTAGATAAGATTGGGGAAGCCAGCAAAAGCCATATCATATAGGTCTGTAGGCCATGGTAGAGTTAAGATTTTATTCTAAATGCAATGAGAAGCTTCTGAGCAGTGTGGCCACAAAAACCACATTCTCCTCTCTTCACTACAACCCAGTAATCCATTCTCATAAGTTTGCATTTGACAATCTGATAGCTACATTAAGGATATCAAATCCTAATCTTTGGCCAGTAGTGAATTGTTCATTTCTGCTTTGCTTTGCGTAGTTCTCACAATCTCTTAATGCTCATTCCAGATTCTGCTTTGCTTCTGTTCTATATTAGTTTCTGTCCAATTAGCCACGGGGCGTGTCACCTATGGGTGGAATCATGTTTTGCCCATATACCCTGGTTAGAATTATAGTGAGTGTTTATTGTTCAAAATAGTACTGCACATTTTGATAAGAATCTATGTGACTGCATCATGAACTCTAAGAATATAGGATTACTGACTATTCACTCATGTCTCTTTGCATCAAGTCCTTTATAATAAGGATTAGTTGTCCTCTCATTTGGCATACCCAGCCTCATAACTTCTTATAATTTATTATTCTCTTGCCATTAATGCAAGAATATAGACATTAATTCAAATGAATGGCGTCTGGAGATTGATTTTACCTTTGATGGTTATCGATGATCAGAAGGCTATGAAGGATGTCTTGCTAAGAAAGGGCCACATGATACAATTCTTTGTCTGCTGCTAGATTTAGATAAACAGTTTTATGTGAAAGGAACAAATTGGGATTTTAACCCAAACCTTCCAGTGTTAATAAGAAACTGTATATTAAGTTTCTTATTAACTGTGAGTTAAAACAATGGGCCTTCAGCTAAATACTGAGTAAAATCAGAGACTCAAGCCTGGAACTAGTTTTCCCAAAAACATACATTGAACAGTTTCCGCTACATAATTTCACAGAAGTATTGGCAATCTGACATTTCCTAGGCATCTGGGCTCATGAATATTTAGATAGATAGGGTGCTGAATACTTTATTGAATGATGACATCTGGCACTCCTATTTTAAATGATACTTCTAGTTCTCAGAGAAATAACATAGATTACTATGACGGGTATTAACTTTTATATAGGATTCACTTGTTAATGAGAAAAATTTATTCTCTATCAATCCAACAAGTTTTTTTAAGGTACTAACCTTGTGCAAGATAATGTGCTAAGGTCTAGGAAAACAGTATGAAGTTCCATACTTACAACTTTGTACCTGATATTTGCTGGTTTCTTAAGAGGTTGTTTTTAAAGCCATAGGTATCATTCAAAATGTATCTACTGAGAAATTTCATGATCTTATTTGATACATTGCAAAAAATATATTTTAATTAAAATCAGAAGCCCAAGGATCTAAGAGTTAAATTGACCCTAAGGAAATTTCTGGAAACATACGGGGCCAAGGTGAACTCACAGATCCCAGTTTAAGATTGTTTAGTTAAGGACCCTCAAGGATTATTAATATGTGTGAAAAATTTTTATACGTCTTGTCTTTCCATTTCTAAGGCACACGGTATAGATGTCAATTATAGGTAAAGCATATTTGCATTTCCTAAACCCTTGTTTCCTTCTCATTACAAACTATGTGTTTATGCCAGGTTGTTAGTGCAATACAGAATGCGTAGACTTTGACATTCCATACTTTAAAGTGTGAGTTATTGTATATTTCCCTGATATTTATATCTGTTTTTTTTTTTTTTTGAAATACAAATTCTCTGCCTTGATGCTTCATTTCTTCACTAGCACCTCCACACCCCTATCCTGCATCCAAGAACCACAACAGTTCAGGTCTTAATGATCACAGTACCTACTATACATGTCTTTTCTGTAAAAAAAATAAATCATCCAGAACTGATAGCTGCTCATGGAAAGTCCATTACTTTGTTACTTCTGGCAGGCACATGTATTTTTCTTTGGTTGGCTAGCCTAGTGGTGTTTCCAGCAGCTCGGATAACTGGCAACCCTGCATAATTCCTTCTGTTAGGCCTGTCAAAGTCTTGTCTGACACAAGTAAACTGGACATGACTATACAAATCCATCAGGGCATACAGTGCCACTCTGAACTGTCACACCCTGCCAGATAGTCTCCCTAGTGTGTCAGTGACTGGTTAGAGCTTTCTGGGCCCAGCATAGTTCTTCTCCATGAGATAAGATTTCTGCAAGCAGAACTTTGCCCTCAAGGTTTACTTTTTATTTAAAACTTAAGGCTCCAAAAACTTCGGGTCAAATTCCATTGCCATTTATTTCCCCTTGCCACTTTGGATTGAACTGTCCCCCAGGGTCCCTTTCTTGAGACTTGGACCTATCACTCCCCGGTTATGTTTCTGACCTTTTTACTCCTCAACCCTAAGTGTGTTTTTTGATCCATATACTGGCATTCCCTCTTTCCCTTCCAGGACAATTTTGAATACACTTGTAAATAGAGATCCAAGTTATTTTTTCACTTTTATTTAATGGTATTAGTGACTTTTATGGTGCCAGAATCCCCTCCTTACCCTTGCGTCGGACTGCCCTCAGAGAAATCACTGGCTTTCCCACATTCTTCTGAAGTTGATTGATCAAGCATGGGAAATCCGGAATGAAATATTCCTACAGTTATGTGTTGTGCTCTCTCTAGTTTTTATCGTGCTAAATGGCCCTTTAATACATCTTTGTTTTCTCCTAGACAAAAACTCTCTTAAAGAAGTAGTGCCTATAGTTTTTACTCAGTACTGTGCTTCATGCATACAATAAACTCAACAAGTTATTTATTATATTGAATTTAAAAATCAGCATCATAAACTCATTAGCTCTAATTTGAGTTTTTAACATAACCTGGTTCATGGATAGCTTTCTTTTTAAAGTTTCTATTTTAGAGAATTTGTATTTTTTCAAGCCTGAAACCTTTAAAAATAGGAGGCTGAAGAATTCCATTGTTAGCCAAAGTGATTGGTGTGTTTTAATTTCAAGGTAAAAATGTACATTGCTTCATCTGTAGCCTGAGTGTAGATTTTGTTTGGCTCTTCAGGATAAATTTACCTTATAAAAGATCACCTAAGATAGCAGAGAAAAGCTGCCATTCATCCTTACTAAAAATAAAACCTCTAGGCTTAATGGAACACAAGATGTCTCCCTTGCACGGAATGTAATGTAGCTGGGATAGAATTCTCTGTTGGGTTTTTATCAAAAAATGGCCTAGTCTCCTTCTCTTTCTCTGAAGCACTGGGTAGCTGCCAATTCATTCAAATTCTGCAAGCATCTGGTAAAGCTCTGACTTGATTGCCTTGGTCAGATTGGATAGAAGCAGACCCAGGTGTTGCTCTTCTAGGTATGATTTCCATATTATTACCTTGAAGTTGATCTACTCTGTAAGTTCAATCACCTTGAAAATTACCCTCTAGTTTTCCATCAATCACATTGCCTCAGTTAGTCAGTTTTTTAGCTACTTGGATTTTGTGTGAAATATTTATTAAATTAAATTACACCAGTGGACTCTGGGATTCACAAATATGTTTTAGATACACTTATAGTTACTGATCTGACTGAATATTTTCCTGAGGAAAAAAATAGTCAAAGGACTACCTTCTATGAGTGGTCTTCTAGACTGCAAAAATCCTGATCTTGTCAGGATTCCATAATTTAATTAACAGAGTTCTGACTGACTTTGATTGGAGTGAAGAGCCTTAAAGAGAAGTATTAGTTCTTGGTTGCCAAAATGTCAAGTGTAACTTGAGCATCTTTTTATTGTTAAGACTAAGCATAAACAGAGGTGTTTTGGGAGTTAATCAGATTTCAAACCATGTAGAGTTTTCAAGTCTATGTTTGTATTTACCATGGCAATGCTTTGAAGAAATTCTTGACCGTACCAATTATTATTTAACGTTTCTACATGGATAAGTGGACTGCCTCAAGTAGAAGAAAGATTTATTTGAACCATTTTGTTTATTCACAAGAGAAAGATTTCAAGTTTTCATATGTTTTATCTGTGAACAACTTTCAAATGTGTAAAATGGCCTGTGAACATGTCCAACATAACACCCTTTGACTCAAAAACTCCCCAAAACGTGAGAATTCACTGATGGTAGCAAAGCCCAATAAGGAGTTTTAAAGTAAGCAAAGGGGCATAAAATTATGAAATCTTACCAATAGTTTACAAGCAGAAGTATGGTTACCTAAATACCATCCATCTACACACACTCCTCATAGAAATTCCTACAGGCTCTTGAAAAGGAAAAGAACAAGTTTTATGCTGTAGAAACATAAGAGATGGAGGGGGTAGTAATGCTATAGGACATCAGGTAGAGGTCTAACAGGTGTACAGGCCTCAAAACTTTCTTGAAACAGAAGGCTTTCAGAAAAATAGAAACCTATGCAGTTTCTTTCTACCTCTACTGGCTCATATTGGATTGATTCTCACTTTCACATTGCCTGATACTGGTTGCATGGGTAGGAACCCTAGCCTAGGAAGGAATGTGGTAGAGGTAGAAAAGTATCAGTTATCAGTATGTTATATTCTGTTTTGTTTACTGTTTCCTGTGTTATTATGGTCTCACCAACTAGAATGTGTATCAGTGGGCAAGGATAGATGGAATATATTAATACTACCCTCTCTACAGCAAAAAGCAGAATACACTGTTCTATGTAACCAAATTCTGGAGCCAGGGGTTTGAATTCTATCAGCCTGTGCTGCCTCTACTTTTTATTATCTCCCCTATATTTGTCTCTTTTTAACTGTCCCTTTATTTGCATGCCAGTCCCATTCTCTCAGACCAGCTTTAAACATGGCTGTCAACAGAATTCAGGTTCGCATCTCAGCTTTGACACAAAAATGAACAGAGTCAAACAGTACTTTTTGAATTGTAGTAAAAATGCACCACCATGTTCCATAGTCTCCCTAAGACTGATTGCATCTTGAAGGCCTTTCATCCGCAAGTGAAATGTCAACATAGAAATCTTAAGTATTTTAGAATATTTAAGAAAGAGACTTTTTCAGTTAACATTATTAAATACAATATACATTTTAGGAAAAATACAGTAAGATGGCAAATATAATGTTCATACACTGCTGATGGGAACATAAAGTGAATAACCACTTTGAATAATGGTTTTTCAGTATCTTAAAAAATTATGGCTGGGCGTGGTGGCTCATGCCTGTAATAGCAGCACTTTGGAAGGTCTAGGCGAGCAGATCACTTGATGTCAGGAGTTCGAGACCAGCCTGGCCAACATGGTGAAACCCCACCTCTACTAAAAATACAAAAATTAACTGGGCATGGTGGTACACACCTGTAGTCCCAGCTATTCAGTAGGCTGAGGCAGAAGAATCACTTGAACCTGAGAGGTGGAGTTTGCAGTGAGCTGAAATAGAGCCACTGCATTTCAGCCTGGGCAACAGAGCAAGATCCTGTCTCAAAAAAAAAATTATACATTTATAGTATAAGTCAACCTTTCCACTCCTAGGTATTTACCCAAGAGAAATAAAAGCAAATATTCAGAAAAAGCAAATACACAAATACTCATACTATGTTTATATGCAATGGCCTAACTCCAGTGACAAACCAAATGTCAAACAACTGGTGAATGGATAAAATTTGTGGTATATTTATACAATGAAGTAGTAATTAGGCAATAAAAAGGAATGCACTATTGATATATACTACAATATGGGTGAACCTCAAAATAATTATGCTTTTGTACAGGTGGAACTATACAATATGCACTAATATGTATAAAAGCATAAAAAAGTGTAAATAGTATGAAAAAGCAAAGTAATCTTTAGTGACAGAAAGTAAATCAATGATTGACTGGGGGAATGGAGGCACATGAGAAAGGGTAGGTGAGAGAGATTATAACAGGACATAAGGTAACATGAGTTGATGAATATGTTGAGGACATAAGGAAACATTTGAGTTGATAAATATGTTCATTATCTTAGCTGCACTGATAGTATATATAGCCATATATATATATACACACACACACCATATATATACACATACATATATACATATATTTATTTATATACACACACAGAAATTTGTCAAATTGTATGCTTAAAACATATACTTTTTATTGTATGCAACTAAATCAAATAAAACAGTTAAAAATTATGTGGGGTTCAGCTAAAGCAATGCTTAGGGAAAATATTATATTATTGAATACTTATATTAGAAATGAAGGAAGGCTTGGTGCAGTGGCTTATGCCTGTAATCCCAGCACTTTGGGAGGCTGAGTTGGGAGGATTGCTTGAGGCCAGGAGTTTGAGACCAGCTTAGGCAACAGAGTGAGATCCTGTCTCTACAAAAAATAATTTTAAAAATTAACTGGGTGTAGTGGCTCACACCTGTGGTCCTAGTTACTTGGGAGGTCGAGGCAAGAGGATTGCTTGAACCCAGAAATTTGAGGCTACAGTGAACTATGATTGTGCCTGGGCAAAATAGTGAGACCCTGTTTCCAGAAAAAAGAGAAAAAAAAGAAAGGAAGGAAGGAAGGAAGGAAGGAAGGAAGGAAAGAAAGAAAGAAAGAAAGAAAGAAAGAAAGAGGTGAGAAGAAATGAAGATACTGATGAGCAAAGAAAACACAAAGCAAACAGAAAAATGGAAGAAATAGATAAGAACAAAACTACTGCAATTTAAAAGATAAAATCAATAAAGTCAATGAAACCAAAGGTTTGTTACTTGAAGAGATCAAAAAACTTAACGAACTTTTTTATTAGACTGATTAAGAAATAAAGAAGATACAAATTACCAACATTAGGATTGAAAGAGGAACATCATGTGACCTACAAAAATTAGGAGGACAATAAAAGCATATTATGAACAATTTTTTGCCTATACATATGATAGCACATGTGGAAATGGACAAATTTCCTAAAGGTACAAACTAATAAAACTTATTCAAGAAGAAATAATGTAAATAAATAGCTCATTAATTATGAAAGTAATTGAACTAGAACCTAAAAGCGTGCACCCTAAAAATTCCAGGACCAGTGGTCTCCACTGTTTAATTCTACCAAAAATCGATGAAAGACATAAATTTTACAAGAATTCTGCCAAAAAATAAAAAGGAAGGAACACTTTCCAATTCATTTGATGATTCAACATAGCCTTGACATCAAAACCAGACAAAGACATTACAATGTAAGAATACTATAGCCTAATACCCCTCATGAACATAGATGCAAAAGACCTTGACAAAATTTTAACTAACTGAATCCATCACTATATAAAATTAATAATATATTATTATCAAGGTGCTTCTCAGGAATTCAAGGTTGGCTCAATATTCAAAAATCAATCAATCCAATTAATAATTCAACAGACTAAAAATGCATAAAATTATCTTCCTTGATGGAGAAAAGCTTTTTTCAAATTCAAAACCCTTATTGATAAAAATTCTCAGCAAATCAGGAGTGGAAGAGAGTGTTCTTAATATAATTAAGGACCTCTATGGAAAAATCACAGCTAACAAACTTAATGGTAAAAGCCTGAAGCCTTTCTCCCTGAGATCAGGAACAGCACAAAGCTGTCTGCTCTCATCATTTCTATTTAACACTACTAGAGTTTTTAGACCATAGTTTCTGAAATCAGTATATTGACATTTTGGGCCTGATAAATTTTTGTTGGCTGGCACATGCATTGTTATATGTTAGCAGTATCCCTGGCTTCTCCGCACTAGATTCCAGTAGTACTTATATCAACCAAAACTTTTTTCAGGTGTTGCCAAATGACTCTTGAGGAGAGACAAAATGATTACCAGTAGAGAATCACAGTTCTAGAAAGTGTATAGTGATAAAAACAGGAAAAGAAAAGAAAGGAAGGGAAAAGAAATCAGAGAGGAAGAAATAAAATTATCTATTTTCAGTGCATTATTGTCAATGAAGAAAATTCTAAGAAATCTCAAAGAAAAGGCGTAAGATCTAATACATGAGTTTAGTAAAGTTGAAAGATACAAAGAAATATACAGAAATCAGTAGTATTTCTATATCTGACAATAAACAATGAAAAGTTGAAATTTAAAATTACCAAAAAATATAGAAGTACTTAGGATACATTTAACAAAATATTTGAAATATCTATACATTGAAAACTACAATATATTGTGAAGAGTAATTTTAAAAAATCTTTTTTGTTTTTTGAGATGGAGTGTCACTCTGTCGCCCGGGCTGGAGTGCAGTGGCCAGATCTCAGCTCACTGCAAGCTCCACCTCCCGGGTTCGCACCATTCTCCTGCCTCAGCCTCCCAAAAAGCTGGGACTACAGGCGCCCGCCACCTCGCCTGGCTAGTTTTTTGTATTTTTTAGTAGAGACGGGGTTTCACCATGTTAGCCAGGATGGTCTTGATCTTGTGACCTCGTGATCTGCCCATCTCGGCCTCCCAAAGTGCTGGGATTACAGGCTTGAGCCACCGCGCCTCGCCCTGTCTAACTCTTAAAGTGGAGTGTTGAAGTCCTCCACTATTATTGCATTGGAGTCTATTTTTCTCTTTAGATCTAGCTATATTTGCTTTGTAAATCTGGGTACACCGGTGTTGAGTGCATATTTATTTAGAATTGTTATTTCTTCCTGTTGGATTGATCTCTTTGACATTATATAGTGCCTTTTTTATTTTTTTAACTGTTTTTGTCTTAAGGTCTGTTTTATCTGATATAAGTATAGTTATTCCTGCTTGCTTTTGTCTTCCATTTGTGCAAAATACCTTTTCCTTCTTTTTACTTGAGTCTATATGTGTTCTGCAGGTAAAGTATGTTTCTTGTAGGAAGCATATAACTGGATCATGTTTCTTTATCCATTTAGCCAGTCTACATATTTTTAAGTGGAGAATTTAATCATTTACATTCAGAGTTATGGCTGATATGTAAGACTTTGTTCTTGTCATATTGTTAATTGTTTTCTGGTTGTTTTCTATATTCTTATTTCCTTTCCTTTTTTTCTATTGTCTTTGTGGTTTCGTGATTATGTGTAGTGGTACCATTTGAGTTATTTCTCTTTCTCATTTGTGTGTTTGCTTTACTGTTGAATTTATACTTTTATGTGTTTTCATGATGGCAAATGTCCTTTCAGCTTCAGATTCCCCTGAGCATTTCCTGTAGACTAGTATAGTGGTGATGAATTCCCTTAGCATTTGCTTGTGTGGGAAAGAGTTTATTTTTCTTTCATTTATGAAGGGTGATTTTGTTGACATAGTGTCATGGCATATTTTTCTTTCAGTGCTTTGAATATGTTATTCCATTATCTCCTGTCCTGTAAAGTTTCTGCTGAGAAATTCACTATTAGTCTGATGGGTGTTCTTTAAAAGGTGTAGATGTGGGCCGGGTGTGGTGGCGCTCATGCCTATAATGCCAGCACTTTGGGAGGCCGAGGCAGGTGGATCACAGGGTCAGGAGTTTGACATCAGCCTGGCCAGCACAATGAAACCCCATCTCTACTAAAAATACAATAAATTAGCCAGGTGTGGTGGTGTGCACCTGTACTCCCAGCTACTTGGAGGCTGAGGCAGGAGAATTGCATGAGCCTGGGAGGTGGAGGTTGCAGTGAGCTGAGATCACCCCATTGCACTCCAGCCCAGGCGATAGTGCGAGACTCCATCTCAAAAAAAAAAAAAAAAAAGGTATAGAGGCCTTTCTCTAACATTTTAAAGACTCCTCTCTTTGTCTTTGGCTGTACACAGTTTGCCCACAATGTGCTGTCAAGAAGAACTTTTTGCATTATATTCATTTGGGGATATTTGAGCTTCCTGTATCTGGGTATCTATGTCTCTTGCTAGACTTGGGAAGTTTTTATCTAGCATTTTGTTAAATAGGTTTTCTAATCTTTTCTTTCTCTCTTTGCCCTCAGGGACACTGGTAATTCAAATATTCCATTACTTTATGTTGTCCCAAATGTCACAAAAGCTTTGCTCATTCTTTTTTATTTCATCTTTATCTTTTTCTGACTGGATTATTTCAAAAGACCAGTGTTCAAGTTCTAAGAGTTTTTCTTCTGCTTGGTTTTACCTATTTTTGAAGCTTTCAAATGTATTTTGCATTTTAGTAAATGAATTATTCAGTTTCAGAATTTCTGTTTGATTCTTTTTTAAAATAGTTATCTTTCTGGCAACTTTTTAAATTTATGACCTGAATCATTTTTCTGATTCCTCTAAATTTTTTTTCAGAATTCTCTTGTGTCTCATTGAGCTTCTTTAAAATCGGTAGTGTGCATCTTTATTTGGGATTTTGTGAATTTCTTTAATTGGGATCTGCTGCTGGAAAATTATTGAGTTCCTTTGGAGGTGTTGTATTTCCTTGCTTGTTCATGTTTCCTGCATCCTTACATTGATATCTGCACACCTAGTGTAACAGATACTTCTTTCAAGTTTTGAATTTGATTTCATGGGGTAGAGCTTATTCCTGAAGATGTATATTTGTTTGCAGTTGAGTAGGTCACTCTGGCTTTGATATTGGGTGTATGCAGTAAGGTAGTCTCTGTATGATTTCTTCAGCTATGAACAGTGTCAGTGGTATTTGTGATTTTCTTAGTGGCTTAGGATGTAGCTGTTAATGGAGGCTATGATGAAGTTTTTGTGGGTACTAAGATGCCTGGTGGGTCAGTCTTCAGGCCCCGGTGGTGGTAGCAGTGGGCTGAGCATACTTGTCCTTGAGCCCCAGAGTGATGTATGCTGCCACTGGTATTAGCGGGTCCAGGTAGGCCAGTAGTGGCGGCTGTGGGCAAGGTATGTGGGTGGGTTCTTAGGTCTCCAGGCAGTGGTATGATGTGGGTGATGGCAGAAGCAGTGGTGGAGCAACCCACTGGAGCCCAGGTGGTCCATTCTGGTGTTGGTGGTGGTTGTGATAAGTTGGGTGGGCCAGTCTGCTGACCTGCAGGTGGCTCATGTGGGTGACTGCCAGCTGTGGTGGTATCAACAGGTTGGGTCAGCCCAACTTCAGACCCCAGGAGGATGTTCATGTACCATTGGTGGTGAACTGGGCTGAGAGACCCCCAGGCCCCTAAATGGCATGCTAGAGTAGTAGGGAGATGGGACTGAGTTGATAAACTTGTCCTCAGGTTCCCTGGAAGTGCTTTCAGGCACTGGCTGTGATAGGCAGGGGCAGATGGTCCCTAGGCTGCTGGCAGAATTGTCAGGTTTGGGCAGCGGTGGCTGCACTGCAGGCTGCCTCCAGGGAGAGCAAGGCCACTCTCAGCAGGAGCAGCTTAAGCAGTAAGCTGTGGAGCTTGCCGTTTGCTCGCACCTTGGTCTCTTAGCAGCCTACAGCAGTGGCAGTGGTATTTGTCCTTAGGGATTGTTAAAGTGCCCAGCTTTCCCTCTTCTTCTTTGACCTGGGTGGCCCCAGGGAAGATCATAGTGCTTTGGAGACTGGGCTGTCAGAATGGCACTGGCTGTGGGCCTGCTACCAGCGAGGGCAGTGCCACTCTCAGTGGGAGCAGTATGGGCAGACAGCTGTGGTGTGTACAGTTTCTTCACATCTTGGCCCCACAGTAGCCTGCAGTAGTGGTGGGATTTGTCCTCGGAAGTATGTGAAAGTGCCTGTTCTCCTTGGCCCAGTGGCAGCTATGGCAGTGATGGTCCCAGGGTAGGACAAAGTCCTCTGGGCGCTGAGCTTTCAGAATGACACAATGTTACAGTTGCACAGGGCTCAGAAGCCTGTGGGACTCAGCCTAAGTTTCCTTTCTGAAACGATACCTCTGTATAATCTCTACACAGCTCCCTTTGTTAGTCTTGATGCTCATGAGGGTTGAGGGGCTCTCCAGTGCCTAGAATTGAAGTTCATGACAAGAATTTGGAGCCCTGAAGGTCTCACTGACGATTTCCCTGCATCTGGGAGCTTCTCCCAGCTCCCGGGCAATCTTGGCTGAGCAAGCTGCCTCAATTCCCTCTCCTTCTTTGCTTTCCGTGTTTCTCATCACTTCTCTGTGGAATTCCAGTGTTCTCTCTTAGTTTTGTGATTATCTACTTGCTATTTTGGTCCTTCTCTGTGGAAGGGGGTCATATTAGCTGCATCTGGTCAGTTACCTTGCCTCTGTCTCTCCCAGTGATTTTTGACAAAGGTGCCAAGGTATTTCAATGGGGAATGAATTCATTAATCAAAAAATGGCATAATCAAAAAGTGAACATTGAACCTTACTTTCACCCTACAGAAAAAATTAACTCAAAATGCATCATAGACCTAAATGTAAGTGTGAAAATCAAAAAATTTCTGGAAGAATATACAAGAAAAATCTTCGGAATCTTGAGCTAGACAAAGATATCTTAGACTGGACACATGCTCACATACACATAAAAGATATAGAAATAATAGACACATTGAACTTTACTAAATATAAAACATTTGCCTTTTAAAAAACACCATTTAGAAAATTAAAAGGTAGGCCATGGACTGAAAGAAAATATTTTCTGATACTGAACTTGTACAAAATACATAAAGAATGCTTAATTTCAATTATCAAGACAACATTTTAAAAACAAGCAAAACATTTTTTAAGATATAATATGATAACTTTATTCAGGAGATAATCAAATATGATACAGGGCTGACACTGACAAACAGCCATGCATAAAAATTATATAAATCTGCTTGCTAGATTTTCCAGAAGAGGCCCAGTCATTACAAACAAGAAAGAAAAACCAGGAAGTTGCCCAAATGCACTCTTTCAAGCAAATGCAAACGTTTCCACCCTCCCTTGTAGCAAAGGCAGCCCCAGGTGAAGGTGGTCCTACTAGCAGGAAGATTAGGAGGCAGCAGCTGTGCAGAAGCCATGCTTCCTGGCCCTGCCAGAGCTCAACGGTAGGCCTTGTTGAACTCCTGGAGGGCCTACCGCTTCTCAGTTGCCTGCTTGAGTAGAGTGGACTCTTTTCAACAGCCTGTCAAACTCCTCCCCAAGTATTTCATAGGAGTTCAGGACCTGTCTTGACTTCTCCATGTGCTGCTCCTGTAGGTGAACGGCTCCTTCCAAACGGTCCCTAATCAGACAATGAACTTCCACTTTCTCATCAGTGTGTCTGACAAAATCTTTATCTCCTCCATCCTCAGCTTAAGGATCATAGCAGCCCACTTGACTTCCAGGTACTGGGCATTGATGTGGTCTAACTCTGAGTGCGTCTTCAGCCAGTATTCCTGAGGAAGCCTCTGCAGCAAAGTGAGGCAGCGGAGAAGCACCTGGGAGTAGGTGGACTCTTCTTCTCCAGCAGCACCATCTGCTCCTTTTGCTGGCTCTTGGCATCCTGGCACTGCTGCTCCCTACCCACTAGGACCTCTGCAAGTTTCCACACCTTTGCTGTCTTCATGGTTTCACTGTCAGCATCTGAATTGGGATCATAGTACCAGAGCAGAGTGAAACGTTTCTTCTTGAGCTGCTCCTCCACTTCTTGCTGTAGCAGAGCCTTCATCCAAACAAAATCCTCTGAGAGTGGCATGGATTCCAGAAGGTCTGCTTTCTCCAGCTCTAGCAGTGAAGGTATGTCCCTCTCCTGGCTAGGACCTAAGAGCCACGCCAGTTCCGTTATGAGTAGCCGCTGTTCAAGGGTCTCAGGAAACTTTTTGTCCTCAGAAGTTAAATTTGTGTCTTGTATCTTCACACAGGAGTCCACAAGCAGCTCTTGAATAACTCCATGTAAAATCTCAGACCTCAACCATGTTGTCTTATGGAGTCAAACTTCCTTCCATGCCTTGTTGAAGTATTTCCATCCTTTTTCCAGGTGAGCGGAAATCCCTGAATGCCTTTTGATTTTCTTGGGATCTAATACTGGGGCAGCTGAAGCTCTTAAGAGGGTGCCAAGAACCTCGGCTGGGGCAGGCTGGCCAGCAGCGTCTGTCTACACCCAGTACCCATCCCGCGCGGGGGCTCCAGAACGCGCTCTGGAACCTCTCATTCGGACCCACCTCAGGGGCTAGGGGAAGCGAGGCTCAGGAGGACCGCACTGGAAGGCCCTCGGGGAAGGGAAAGGGGCAGCAAAACATTTTAATAGACAACTCACCAAAGTAGATATGCAGATAGCAAATAAGCACATTTTAAAATATTCAAGATCATTAGTCATTAGAAAAAATGCAAATACTCACCCAACTAGAATGGTAAAATTTCTAAACGCTCACCATTCCAAGTTTTGGCAAGTTATATGGAGGAATGGGAGCTCATATACGTTGCTGGTGGGAATGTAAAATTGTATGGTCATTTCTGGATGTTTAAACATATAAATAGACTATAGAGTTAAACATATTCATACTTACCATACAGCCTAGAAAATCTGCTGTTTGTTTTTACTCAAGAGAAATAAAAACATAAGTCAACTCAAAGACACATACTTAACTATTTATAGAAGTTTTACTTATAGCTCCAAACTTGAAACAATTCAAATTTCTACCAATCAGGAATATTTTTAATTAGACATAATTTTAAAGAAAAAAGTTTAGACCTGACTAGAAAGCCTGAAATCACATGTTTTTCTCTGACTTTATAGTCATACCTAAATGTCATAATGGCCCATTAAAAAGTTTTAAATTTAAAAGGTACCTGTCTAGGGCCAATTATTACCACTATCTCAAATGGAGGATAATGAGGCTGGAACCATGAGATTTACTCCTTCTGCTCCTCCTCCTCAGTAATTACTGTACACAAGGCACAGAGTTAAAATCAATTTTAAGTTTATGGCCTCTAAACAGATGCAAACTCCATATCATTTTTAGAGCAAGGCTTTCCTATGTTTCTCTCACGTGTCTTGATAGGAAGAAATGTTTTCAAGCAGACATCCATTTCTAGGTCGCTGTAGGAAAGTCCTGGCTTATTCAACAAGGTTTGAATAACCAAGTGCCCCGGTCAGAGCTGCTTTCCTTATTTGTGCACAATAGTTAGGCAGCATCTTCTGAATTATCTTGCAAAATCATGTATTAGGCTATTCTAGAATTGCTATAAAGAAATACATGAGACTGGATAATTCATAAAGAAAATAGATTAATTGGTTCATCATTCTGCAGGCTGTACAGGAAGCATGGTGCTATAATCTGCTTGGCTTCTAGTGAAGCCTCGGGGAGCTCACAATCATGACAGAAGGCAAAGGGACAAAAGGCATGTCACACAGTGAAAGCAAGAACAAGCAAGAGAGAATGTGGTGTGTGTCGGGGGGTGCCACACACTTTTAAACAACCATATCTCATGTGAACTCAGAGCAAAAGCTCGCTTATCACCAAGGGAATAACCCAAACCATTCATGAGGGATCCACCTCCACGATCCAAATACTTCCCACCAGGCTCCACGTCCAACACTGGAAATTACAATTCAACGTGAGATTTGGGTGGGAACAAATACTCAAACCATATTATTCCACCCTTGGCCCCACCCAAACCCCATGTTCTTCTCACATTGCAGAGTATAATTATGCCTTCCCAATAGTCCCCCAAAGCCTTTCCCCCCGCAAAGTCTTAACTCATTCCAGCATTAACTCAAAAGTCCCAAGTCCCAAGTTCAAAGTCTCATCTAGAGCTGAGCTGAGTTCCTTACCATCTATAGAGCCTGTGAAATAAAAAAAACAAGTTATTTACTCCCAAGATACAATGGGAGTATAGATATCGTAAACATACCCTTCCAAAAGGGAGAAATTGGCCAGAAGAAAGGAGCTACAGGCCTCACACAAGTTTGAAATGCAGAAGGGCAGTAATTAAATCTTAAAGCTCCAAAATAATCTTCTTTAACTCCATATCCCACATTCAAGGCACACTGGTGCAAGGCGCGGGCTTCCAAAGCCCCTATTTCCAGAAGATATTTCCGCCTCTGTGTCTTTGAAGGTTTCAGAACTCCAGGCTGCTCTTACAGGTTGTTGAGTGCCTGTGGCTTTTCCAGGTGCTGGGTGCAAGCTGCTGGTGGATCTACCATTCTAGGGTATGGAGGGCCATGGCCCCTTTCTCACAGCTGTGGGGATTTTGTGTGGGTGCTCCAACCCCATATTTCCTCTTGGCACTGTCCAGTAGAAGTTCTTCTATGGGGGCTCTGCCCCTGAGGCAGGCTTCTACCTGGGCATCCAGACTTTTCCACACATTCTCTGAAATCTGATGAAGGGTGCCAAGCCTCATTCACTCTTGCACACTGTGCACCCACAGACTTAACACCAGATGGAAGCTGCTGAGGCTTACAGCTTGCAACCTCTAAAGCCATGGCCCAAGCTGTACCTGGGCCCCTTTGAGCCACAGCTGGAGCTGGAGTGGTCAGAATATGGGAGCAGAGTTCCGATGCTGCACAGGACAGCAGAGCCCTGGGCCTGGCCCATGAAACCATTTTTCCCTCCTAGGCCTCTGGGTTTGTGATGTAAGGGCTTCCTGTGAAGGTCTCTGAAATGCTTTTGAGGCCTTTTCCCCATTGTCTTGGAAATCAGCACTTGGTTCTTTTTTAATTACACAAACATCTCTAGCAAGTGGTTGCTCCACTGCCTGCTTGAATTCCTTTTCTGAAAAAGCTTCCTTTCTCTGTCACATGGCTAGGCTGCAAATTTTTCAAATGTTTATGCTCTGCTTCCTGTTTAAATATAAATTCCAACTTTAAGTCTTTTTTTTTTTTTCTCCCACATCTGAGCACAGGTTGTTAGAAACAGCCAGGCCATTTCTTGAATGCTTTGCTGCTTAGAAATTTTTACCCCCAGATATCCTAAACCATCACTCTGAAGTTCAAACTTCCACATTTTCAGGTATCTTTATAGCAATGCCCCACTCCTCAGTACCAATTTTCTGTACTAGGCCATTCTTGCATCACTATTAAAAAATATGTGAGACTTGGGTAATTGTTAAAGAAAAGAGGTCTAATTGGCTCATGGTTCTGCAGCTTTGCAGGAAGCCTGGTGCTGGCATCTGGTTGACTTGTAGTGAAGCTTCAGGGAGATCACAATCATGGCATAAGATGAAGGAGGAGCAGGCACATCACATGGCAAAAGCAGGAATGAGAGAGAGAGGGAGTGTGTGGGGGGGAGGGGGCGGGGGGGTGCCACACCCTTTTAAACAACCAGATCTCATGTAAACTCAGAGCAAGAGCTTGGTTATCACCAAGGAGGTGGCCCAAGCCATTCTTGAGAGATCTGCCCCATGCCCCATGATTCACCTCCCACCAGGTCCCACCTTCAACATTGGATATTACAATTCAACATGAAATTTAGGCAAGAACAAATATCCAGACCATATCAAACCAAGCAGCAGACAACATGAGAACAAGTTAGGAAGCAGGGCTTTCTTTTGATGTGTTAACATAAAAACCTGGTGTCTAAAGTGGAGAAATCTCTTATTTTCTGCCAAACACACCCCCACACACCATGCGTGGGAATATGCACAAATACACACACACTTGCAGTGCCTTTAATACAAAGTTCTCCCTTGAGGCAAAAACTTTTGTCATTAGCTGATCCAATGATGAAAAGCTATTTGGTATTGACCTAATAAAACCTTCAAATGAAACCAGCAGAATAACTGTCAGAGTTTCTATATTGAATGTAACTTGAGGAGTTGCTCTGATCCTAGCATAGTCAACCTGCTTACATACAGAAGGCAAGTAAAATTTAATGAATTGAAATGGCCAATGCATTTTTTGTTGAAGCATAGGATAAAAAAAAATGATTTACTGTTTCTGTGGCTACATCCTATATCTCATCATTTCAGGGTTAGAAAATGGTTAGCAAAAATCTAATTTGTGGATTTCTGTACTTCCTTGAGTCTAAAAAACTCTTGCTAGCTAGACTTTGGAGCACAAGAAAAATATAATGTGTGTTTTATACCAATTTTTCCAATTTTTTTACTGTGGTAAAATACACATAACATAAAATGTATGTAAAATACACATAACATAAAATGTATGTGTATTTTAACCATTTCTAAGTGTCAGTTTAGTGACATTAAATACATCCATATTACTGCAAAACCATCTCCGAAACTCTTATCATCTTGCAAAACTGAAACTTTATACCCATTAAACAATAACTTTCCATTTCCCCTTTCCCCAGCCCCTGGCAAGAGCCATCTACTCTGTCTCTATAATTTTGATGACTCTAAGTACTTTATCATATAATTGGAATCATACAGTGTTTGTCCTTTTGTGATTGGCTTATTTTACTTAGCATAATGTCTTCAAGTTTCATCTATGTTATAACATATGTCAGAATTTCCTTCCTTTCTAAGGCTGAAAATATTTCACTGTATGTGTGTACCATTATTTTTTTTATCTGTTCATCCATCCATAGAATTCTGGGTTGCTTCCACATTTTAGCAACTGCAAATACTGCTGCTGTGAACATTAATGTACAAATACCTCTTTGAGACTCTGTTTTCAATTTGGGGGCGGCATACGTCCAAAAGTGAAATTGGTCGATCACATGGTAATTCTATTTTTTATTTTTTGAGGAACGGCCATGTTATTGTTTTTCACAACAGCTGTGCCATTTCACATTCCTACCAACAGTTCACAAGGGTTCCAATTTCTCCACAACCTTACCAATGCTCATTTTCTGTGTGTTTGGCTAAGTGTGTGTTTGTGTGTGTGTGTGTGTGTTTACAGTAGCTGTCCTAAAGGGTGTGTGATGGTATCTCATTAGAGTTTTGATGTGTATTTTCCTAGTAATTAGATGTTGAGCATTTTTAAGTGCTTATTGGCCAATTGTGTATCTTATTTGGAGAAATGTATATTCTGATCCTTTGCCCATTTTTGAATTGAGTTGCTTATCTTCTTGTTCCTGTCTTTTAGGAGTTCTCTATATATTCCTGATATTAATCTCTTATCAGGTGTATACTTTGCAAATGTTTTCCTATTCTGGGCTGCCTTTTTACTCAATAGTGTCTTTTTTATTTTTTGTGGGTACATAGTAAGTGAGTGTATGTATTTATTGGGCACATAAGTTATTTTTATACAGTCATGTGATGTGAAATAAGCACGTCATGGAGAATGAGGTATCTGTCCCCTCAAGCATTTATCCTTTGAGTTACAAACATTCCAATGACACTGTTTATTTTAAAATATACAATTATTATTGATTATAGTCACTCTGTTGTGCTGTCAAATAGTATAGATCTTATTCATTCTATTTTTTGTAACCTATTAACCATCCCCAGCTTCCCCCAGGCCCCCACTACCCTTTCTACTCTCTCTGTTCATGAGTTCAATTGTTTTGATTTTTAGATCCCATAAATGAAAGAGAACTTATTTATCTTTCTGTGCCAGGCTTATTTCACTTAATGTAATGATCTCCAGTTCCATCCATGTTGTTGCAAATGACAGAATCTGATTCTTTTGTATGGCTAAATAGTACTCCATTGTGTATATGTACCACATTTATCCATTCATCTGTTGATGGACACTTAGGTTGCTTCCAAATCTTGGCTATTGTAAACAGAGTTGCAACAAACATAGGAGTTCTGATTTCTCTGTGATATACTGATTTCCTTTCTTTGGGGTATATACCCAGCAGAGAATTTGCTGAATCGTATGGTAGCTCAATTTATTTTTTTGCATTTTTTGAGGAACCTCCATACTGTTCTCCATAATGGTTGCACTAATTTACATTCCCACCAATGGTATACAAGGGTTCCCTTTTCTCCACATGCTCGCCAGCATTTGTTCTTGCCTGTATTTTGGATATAAGCCACTTTAACTGGGGTGAGATGATATCTCATTGTAGTTTGATTTGCTTTTCTCTGATGATGAATGAGACTGAGCACTGTTTCATATGCCTGTCTGACATTTGTATGTCTTCTTTTTAAAAATGTCTATTCAAATCTTTAGCCCATTAATTAGATTGTTAGATTTCTTCCTATAGAGTTGTTTCAGCTCCTTATATATTCAGCATATTAATCCCTTGTCAGATAGGTAGTTTGGAAATATTTTCTCCCATTTTGTGGGTTGTCTCTTCACTTTGTTGATTGTATCCTTTGCTGTGCAGAAACTTTTTAACTTGATGTGATCTCATTTGTTCATGTTTGACAAGGGTCCAATTTCATTCTTCTGCATATGGATATCCGGTTTTCCCAGCACCATTTATTGAAGAGCTCATAGGTTAACTCAATTTGTATGCAAATATCCTTTTCTATTCTGGGTTGCCTTTTTACTCTGTTGATAGTGTCATTTTTATTTTTATTTTTATGAGTATTTTTAGTGTATATATTTATGGGGTACATGGAATGTTTTGATACAGGCATACAATGTGAAATAAGCACATCATGGAGAATGGGGTATCCATTCTCTCAAGCACTGTCTCTGCCCCAGTGTATGTTCTTGGCACCTTTGTGAAAAATGAGTTCACTCTAGGTATGTGGATTTGGTTCTGAGTTCTCTAGTCTGCTCCAATTATGTATGTATCTGTTTTTATGCCAATACCATGCTGTTATGGTTACAACAGCTCTGTAGTATACTTTGAAGTCTGGTAATGTGATTCCTCCAGTTTTGTTCTTTCTGCTCGGGATAGCTTTGGGTATTCTGGGTCTTTTGTGGTTCCATACAAATTTTATAATAGGATTGTTTATTCATTTCTGTGAAGAAGGTCACTGGTATCTTGATAGGGATTGCATGAAATCTGTAGATTGCTTTGGGTAGTATGGACATTTTAACAATGTTGATTCTTCCAATCCAGGAACATGGAATACTTTTCCATTTTTTGGTGTTCTCTTCAATTTCTTTCATCAATGTTTTATAGTTTTCATTATAGAGATATTTCACTTCTTTGGTTATGTTAGTGTGGCTATTGTAAATGAGATTACCTTTTTTCATTTCTTTTTTACATTGTTCACTGTTGGCAAATAGATATGTCACTATTTTTGTATGTTGATTTTGTTAATCTGCAAACAAGGATAATTTTATTTCTTCCTTTCCAATTTGGATGCCCTTTTTATCTTTATCTTGTCTAATTGATCTAACTATGAATTCAATTATTATATTGAATAACACTGGTGAAAGTGGACATCCTTGTCTTGTTCAGGATAGAGGAAAGGCATTCCAATTTTCCCCATTCACTATAATACTAGCTGTAAGTATGTCATATATGGCTTTTATTGTATCGAGGTGTGTTCCTTCTAGTCCCAGTTTTTTGAGGGTTTTTATTATGAAGGGGTGTTGAATTTTATCAAATGCTTTTTCAACATCAATTGAAATAATCATATGGTTTTTGTCCTTAATTCTGTTAATATGATGTATCACATTGATTGATTTACGTGTGTTGAATCATCCTTACATCCCAGGGATAAATCTCACTTGGTCATGATGAATAATCTTTCTCATGTATTGTTGAATTTACGTGTTTTTTGCTAGTATTTCATTGAGTATTTTTGCATTAATATTCATCAGAGATATTGGCCTGTAGTTTTCTTTGTCTGGTTTTGTTATCAGGGCAATACTGGCTTCTAGCCACATAGAGTAAGTTTGAAAGTATTCCCTCATTCTCTATTTTTTTAAATAGTTTGAGTAGGATTAGTATTAGATTTTCTTTAAATATTTGGTAGAATTCAGCAGAAAGGCCATCAGGTCCCAGGCTTTCCTTTATTGGGATGCTTTTTATTATGGCTTTGATCTCATTACATGTTATTGGTCTGTTCAGGTTTTATATTTCTTCATGGTTCAAACTTAGTAGGTTGTATCTATCTAGGAATTTGTCCATTTCTAGATTTTCCAATGTATTGCTATATAGTTGCTCATAGTAGTCACTAACAATCCTTTGAATTTCTGTGCTATCAATTATAATGTCTCCATTTGCATTTTTGATTTATGTGGATCTCCTTTTTTTCTTAGTCTGGCTAAAGTTTTGCCAATTTTGTTTAACTTTTCAAAAAACCAACTTTTGTTCATTGATTTGTTCTATCCTTTTATTTCAATTTCATTTATTTCTGTGCTGATCTTTATTATTTCTTCTCTTCTATTAATTTTGTGTCTGGTTTGCTCTTGCTTTTCTAGTTTTTGCAATGCATCATTAGGTTGTTTATTTAACGGTTTTCCTTTTTATGATGTAGGTACTTATAGCTATAAACTTCCCTTTTAGTACTGTTTTTGCTGTATCCCATAGGTTTTGGCATGTTGTGTCTCCATTTTCATTTGCTTCAGAACATTTTTCAACTTTCTTCTTAATTTATTCATTGAACCACTGATCATTCAGGAGTGTATTGTTAAATTGCCATGTATTGGTAAAGTTTCCAAAATTCCTCCTGTTATTCATTTCTAGTTTGATTCCATTGTGTTCAGAGAAGATGCTTGATATTATTTCAGTTTTTTTGAATGTCGTAAGACTTGCTTTGTGACCTAACATATGGTCTATCCTCGAGAATGATCCATGTGCTGAGAAAAAGAATGTATATTCTGCAGTTCTTGGATTAGATGTTCTGTAAATAGCTATTAGATCCATTATGTTTATATTACAGATTAAGTCTGATGTTTTCTTTGTTGATTTCCTGTTTGAAATATCTGTCCATTGCTGAAAGTGAGGTTATAAAATCTCCAACTGTATTAATATAGGGGCCTATCTCTCTGTATATTTCTAATGTTTCCTTTGTATATCTAGGTGCTCCAGTGTTAGGTGCATATATATTTAAAATTGTTATATTCTCTTGCTGAATTGAACTCTTTATCATTATATATTATTATAGATCTTCTTTGTCTGTTCTTATAGTTTTTGTCTTAAAATCTACTTTTTACAAGTATGGTGACTCTTTCTCTGTTTTGGGTTCCACTGGTATGGAATATCATTTTCCATCCCTTTATTTTCAGTCTATGTGAAATGTGCTTCTTGTAGTCAACAGATCAATGGGTCTTATTTTTTTCATCCATCCCTAGTTTATATCTTTCGATTGGAGAGTTTAGTCAAGTTATGTTTAATATTATTATTAACAAATAATGACTTATTTCAGACTGCCATTTTGTTATTTGTTTTCTGGTTCTTTTGTGGTCTTCTCTCCCTTCTTTCTTTCATTTATATTTTCCTCTAGTGAAGATGATTTTCTCTGATAATATAATTGAGTTTCTTGCTTTTTATTTTTTTGTGTATCCATTGTATAATTTTTTGTTTCGGGTTACCATAAGGCTTGCAAATACTAGCCTGCAAATAACCCATTATTTTAACCTGGTAATAATTTAACACTATTTTCATAAATAACCAAAAAGAAAATGAATAAAAACTCAATGCCTTACCTTTGTCCCCTGCTTTTTAACTTTTTCTTGTTTCTATTTATATCTTATTATACTGACTATGTCTTGGAAAGTTGTAGTTATTATTTTTGATTGGTTCGTCACTTAATCTTTCCACATAGGATAAGAGTAGTTTATACATCACAGCTATGGTGTTATAATATTTTGTGTTTTTCGGTCTACTTATTATTACCAGTGAGTTTTGTACCTTCAGGTGATTATTTATTGCTTATGAATGTTCTTTACTTTCTGCCTGAAGTACTGTCTTTAGCATTTCTTGTAGGACAGGTCTGGTATTGATGAAATCCCTCAGCTTTTGTTTGTCTGGGAAAAATATTTATTTGTCCTTCATGTTTGAAGGGTATTTTTGCTGGCCATCCTATCTTAGGGTAAAAGTTTTTTTCTTCCCTCAGCATTTTAAATATGTCATGCCACTTTCTCCTGGCCTGTAAGATTTCTACTGAAAAGTCTGCTGCCAGATGTATTGGAGCTCCATTGTATGTTATTATTATTATTTTTTTCCTCTTGCTGCTTTTAGGATTCTTTTATTTAATCCTTAACCTTTGGGAGTTTGATTATTAAATGCCTTCAGGGGAGTCTTCTTTGGATTAAATCTGTTTGGCATTTTATAACCATTTTGTACTTGGATATTATTATCCCACTGAATTAATGTTCTATCCCTATCTCTTTCTCTACCTCCTCTTTAAAGTTAATAACTCTTAGATTACCCTTTTGAGGATGTTTTCTAGATCCTGTAATTGTGCTTCATTATTTTTTTTCTTTTGTTTCTTCTGACTGTATATTTTCAAATAGCCTGTCTTCAAGCTCAACTATTCTTTCTTCTGCTTCATCAATTCTGCTATTAAAAGACTCTGATGCATTCTTCAGTATGCCGATTGGATTTTTCAGCTCCAGAATTTCTGCTTGATTCTTTTTAATTATTTCATTGTCTTTGGTAAGTTTATTTGATAGCATTCTGAATTCCTTCTCCACGTGATCTTGAAATTTTTTGTTTTCTCAAAACAGCTATTTTGAATTCTCTGTCTTAAAGATCACATAGCTCTGTTTCTACAGGTTTAGTCCCTCATGCCTTATTTAGTTCATTTGGTGGGGTCACGTTTTCCCGGATGGTGTTAATGCTAGTTGATGTTCTTTGGTGTCTGGACATTGAAGAGTTAGGTGTTTATGGTAGTCTTCCCTGTCTGGGCTTATTTGTAGCTGTCCTTCTTGGGAAGTTTTTCCAGATATTTGAAGGGACTTGTGATCTAAGAGGTATCTGCTTTAAAGTGCACCCCAAGCCCAATAATACTGTGGGTCTTGCAGATGTATAGAGGCACTGCCTTGATGGTCTTGGACAAAATCCAGGATAATTTTCTGGGTTACCAGAGACCCTTGTTCTCTTACTCTACTTTCTCCCAAACATATAGAGTTTCTCTCTCCCTGTTCTGAGTCACCTAAAGCTTGGGGTGGAGTGACACAAGTACCCCTCTGGCCACCACTGTTATGACTGCACTGGGTCAGACCTGAAGCCAGCACAGCACTGGGTCTCACCCAAGGCCTGCTGTAACCACTCCCTGGCTGCTGCCTATGTTTGCTTAAGGCCCTGGGGCTCTACAATTAGCAGGTGGCAAAGCCAGCCAGGCCTGTGTTTTTCTCTTCAGGGCGGTGAGGTCCCCAGGCCTCAGGTGGGTCCAGAGGTGCCATCTTGGAGTCAGGCACTACAGTCAAAAACCTTAGAAGTCTCCCTGTTGTTCTATTGTATTGTGGCTGAGCTGGCACTCAAACCACAAGATGCAGTTCTTCCCACTCTTCCCTTCCCTTTCCAAAAGCAGGGGAGCCTCATCCCATGGCCACTGACACCCCAGGCCGTGAGGAGTACTGCCAGACTACTTCCAATGTTCTCTTAAGGCCTAAGGGCTCTTAAGTCAGCTTGTTGTGAATGCTGCCTGGACTGGGATTCACCCTTCAGGGTGATTGGCTCCCCTCTGGTTCAGGGGAGGTCCAGGCATACCATCAAAGTGTCAAGTTCTAGAACTGGGACCCCAAGAGCCTATTTGGTGCTCTACCACCCTGTGGCTGTGCTGGTATTTAAGGTTCAAGACAAAGTCCCCATTCCTTTTTCCTCTGCTTTTCTCAAGCAGAAGGAGTTTTGTCCCATAACCACCAGAGCTGGTAAGATGCTGAGTCTCACTTGAAGCCAGCAAGTCTCAGAAGCTCACCCAAGGCCCTCGATGTGGTACCTGGGTATTGCTGCTGGTTATTCAGGGCCCAAGGGCTTTTTAATGAGCAGGTGATGAATCCTGGCAGGACTGGGTTCTTTTCTTCAAGGCAGTGGGTTCGCTCTGGCCCCAGGTGTACCTAGAAATGTCATCTGAGAGTTAAGGCCTATAATAGGGTCCTCATGACTCTGACTGATGCTCCATCCTGCTGTGGCAGAGCTTGTATCCTAGGTGCAAGACAAAGTGCTCCCAACTCTTAAAGAAGGGGTGTCTTTTGCAGCCAGGAGTTGTGCAGCCTGGAGTTAGGGAAGGGGTGATGCCAACACTCCCTTGGCTGGCTTAGCTGATGTCTCAGCATGTCACATGTTCCCCCAGTCCACTGTCTCTGGGCCTAGCTCAGCACTAAGACTCACCTAAGAGTTGCAGTTCTTATGTTCTAGACTGCCTTCCAAGTTTATTTAAAGGCCAGGTGCACTGTAGTCCTCAGTGGTGAGGTTTACAGGCACTCAAGTTTGGACTGCTGGGATTGGCAATTACCCTCTGGCTCAGGCTGGTTTAAATGCTCCCTCCGTGTGTGGGCATCAGCTGAGTTTGGTCTGGTTTTCCTTTCTGCTCTAACAGAACAGCACTGAGTTCAATGCCTCAAAATTGCTGTGTTCCCCCTCCCACAGCACCCAGAGATGCTCTCGGCACCACACTGCCACTGCCAGGGAGTGGGGGAGTTGTGGCGTCAGCGATTCAAGGTGTTTTTTCTATCTCTTCCATGCCTCTTTCAGCAATGTGAACTTAAAACCAGGTGCTATGAATGCTCACCTGAATTTTGTTTCTTATGAAGGTGTTTTCTCTGCATATAGTTGTTAACTGGGTGTCCTTATGGGGAGAATGATTGGGAGAGCCTTCTATTCCACCATCTCACTCTGCCTCCTGCCCCCTGTTCATAGTGTCTTTTCATGCATAAAATGTTTAAATTTTCAGGAAATCCAATTTATCTATCATTTCTTTTATTCATTCATTCATTTATTAATCTTTTAACTTTTATTTTAGGTTCAAGTATATATGTGCAGGTTTCTTATACAGGGAAACTGCATATCACAGGGGATTTGGTGTATAGATTATTTTGTCACCCAGGTAGTAAGTATAGTACCCAGTAGGTAGTTTTTGATCCCCCTCCTACACCTCTCAACCCTCAAGTAGGCCCTAGTGTCTGTTGTTTTCCTCTTTGTGTCTATGTGTTCTGTTGTTTAGCTTCCACTTGTAAGTGGGAATATGTGGTATTCTATTTTCTGTCCCTGCACTGGACTTGAGATAATGGCCTTCAACTCCATCCACATTTCTGCAAAGGGCATAATCTCATCCTTTTTTTTTTTTTTTTTTTTTTGAGAGAGTGTGTCGCTTTCCTTCGTGTATATGTGAGGTGTTTTGTTTTCATAGCCCACCGTTGACTGGCATTTAGGTTGGTTTCATGTCTGCTATTGTGAATAGTGCATGTGCCTTTATGGTAGAATGATTTATATTCCTTTGGATATATACCCCAACAATGAGATTGCTGGGTCAAATGATAATTCTGTTTTAAGTTTTTTGAGGAATTGCCACTCTGCTTTCCACAATGATTGAAAAAATTTACATTCCTATCAGCAGCAGGTAAGCATTCCCTTTTCTTCACAACTTCACCAGCATCTGTTGTTCAAGTGGTGAGGAAAAGAGAATGATTATACACTGCTGTTGTTTTTGATTTTATAAAAAGCCATTCTGACTAGTGTGAGATGGTATCTTATTGTGGATTTGATTTGCAAGAAATCATTGATTTCTCTAATGATTACTGATATTACTGAGATTTTTTTATATGCTTTTTGGTCGTATGTATGTCCTCTTTTGAAACGTATCTGATCATGTCCTTTATCCACTCTTTAATGGGGTTGTTTGATTTTTTTCTTGTTGATTTCTTTAAATTATTTATAGATTCTGGATATTAGATCTTTGTTGGATGCATAGTTTGCAAATATTTTCTTCCATTCTGTAGGGTGTCTGTTTACTCTGTTCATAGTTTGTTTTGCTGTACAAAAGATCTTTAGTTTAGTTATGTCCTATTTGTCAGTTTTTGTTTTTGTTGCAATTGCTTTTGGCATCTTTGTCATGAAATCTTTGTGCCAGGACCTATCTCCAGAATGGTAATTCTGAGGTTACCTTCCAGAGTTTTCTTAGTTTTAGGTTTTACATTTAAGTCAGCCATTTTAGCCCAGTTAAGAACTCTTGCTGGGTTGGGCATGGTGGCTCACACCTATTATCCCAGCACTTTGGGAGGCTGAGGTAGGAGGATCACTTGAGCCCAAGAGTTCAAGACCAGCCTGGGCAACATGGCCAAACCCCTTCTCCACAAAAAATACAAAGATTAGCTGGGTGCGGTGGTATATGCCTGTAGTCCCAGCTGCTCAAGAGACTGAGGTGGGAGAATTACCTGAGCCAGGAGGTTGAGGCTGCAGTGAGGCGAGATTGCACCACTGCATTCCAGCCTAGGTGCAGAGTGAGACCCTGTCTCAAAAAAAGAAAAAAAAAAAAAGAAAAAAAGAAAGAAAAGAAAAGAAAGCCTCGCTGGGGAAATATTGCAGTAGTTGGGAGGAAGGAAGACACCCTGGCTTTGTGAGTTGCCAGAGTTCTTACACTGGTTCTTTCTCACCTGTGAGGGCCAATGTTCCTTTAACTACAGTGTATTATAATTTGAATACAGTCAGTAGAATTTTTTCTGGATGTTTTCAGAAGGCTGGGGCTTTGTGCAGGGTCTTTATTTGTAGCTGAATTATTGTCCTTGATTTCATGGGAGGTTATATAAGCAAAATATTTTTGGCATTGAAATTTGGGATCCAGTAGGTAGGCACTTGCTCAGACATGCAGCTCCTCTCTATTTCCTAATGATTGTAGCTGTGCTCCCTCTCAGTGCTCTAAAAGTATGCGCTCCTCTTCCACTGAAATAATGGCTGTAGATCTTGGTTTGGCACTCCTGGGCTGCACACCACAGCTCTGTGGTGAGCTCGGGCTTTATGTTCCCTCCTCAGCCTGAAGGCAGCAGGGGAAGGGAACTTGGCAGTGGGTGTTGCAGAGGACCTTTCACTTGTCTCTTGGGGCCCCACCCCAAAGAGATGCAGAGCTGCTATCAATCTGTGCGATTGGCCCAGGGTAGGAAGCTGCACTGTGGGCCCAAGCAGGGTCTTGGGGTTCTGCCTAGTGATGAGGAGGGGAAGTAAGGAGGTCACCGTGTGGGATGGGAAGATAGACTGGTCTTTTCTTAGGGCAACTGCAGCTTGCTGGAGGTGTGGTTAAAGAACTTAGAGTCTTTGCTCCTTCCTTAATCCAAGGACAGCAAGGGCAGTATCGCTGCAGGTGTTACCTCTGGGAGCTTCATCTCAGAGAAACACAGAACCACTGTTAAGGGAATCTTCAGCTAGGGGGTAAGGTGGCTGCACTGCTGGGCCAAGCTAGGGCTCCACTTGATGATGAGCAGAGGATCAAGGGCTTACAAATTGGAGAGACTGGGCTCCTTTCCATATGGTTACATGGCATGCTGGAAGCACAAGTGAAGCTCTCAGACTCTGCTTCTTCTCTAGACCAAGGGCAGCAGGGGAGGAACTGGTGCCATGGCAATGGCAGAGGGGCTGTCGGTTGCCTTTGGGAGCTCCCCCCCAGGAAAGCACAGAGTCATTACCAATGGGTATTCTCACCAGGCAGGGCTCCCAGATAGGGATTGCAGAATAGCCTCCCCACACAATTGGTTTTGGTGTCATATCCAATAAATCATTGCCAAATCCAGTGTTACAAAGATTTTTCTATGTTTTCTTCTAAGAGTTTTATAGTTTTAGGTCTTACATTTAGGTCTTTGATCTACTTTGAGTTAATTTTTATATAATGTTAGATAATAATCTGGTTTTTTTTTTGTTTTTTTTTTTTTTTTGCATGTTGATATCCTGTTTTCCTAGCAACATGAAAAAACTGTCCTTTTTCCGTTGAATGGCCTTGGTACCTTTGTAAAAAAAAAATCACTTGACCACACATGTAAGGGCTTATTTTTGGGTTCTCTCTTTTATTCCATTGGTCTGTATTCTGTCTTTGTGCTGGTACCACATTGTTTTGATTACTGTAGCTTTGAAGTAAGTTTTGAAATCGGGAAATGTGAGCTTTGCTTTTCTTTTTCAAGACTGTTTCAGCTATCTTTAGTCCCTTGAGATGCCATATAAATTTTAGGATTGGTATTTCTAATTATATAAAATACATCATTGAGGTTTTGATAGGGATCACTAAATCTAGGTACTTTGGAAAGTATTGACATCTTAACAATATTAAGTCTTCCAATACATGAATATGTAATCTTTTCATTTATTTATATCTTTAATTTCTGTCAGTAATGTTTTATAGTTTTCATAGTGCAAGTCTTTCACCTCTTTAAATTAATTTTAAGTATGTATATATTTTTCTTTTTGATGTTGTTGGAATTGAAATTTTTTTTCATTTCCTCTTTGGACTGTTCATTGTTAATGTACAGTCACAATGCAACTGATTGTGTGTTTTGTATTCTGCTGCTACTTTGCTGAATTCATGTATCAGTTCTAATAATTTGTTTTTGTGGAATCTTTAGGATTTTCTAAATATAGGATCACATTATCTGTGAGCAGAGATAATTTTACTTCTTCCTTTACAATCTAGTTGTATTTTTAAAAAAATTTTTGCCCAATTTCTCTGGCTAGAACTTCTAGTACTATGTTGAATAGAATGGCAAAAGTAGACTTCTTTGATTTTTTCCTGATCTTAGAAGAGCTTTCAGTCCTTCACCATTGAGAATAATGCTTACTGTGGGGTTTTTCTATGGCTCTAACTATGTTGAGGTAGTTTCCTTCTATTTCTAGGTTGCTGAGTGTTTTTATCATGTATGTCAAATTTTGAAAATTATTTTTTCTGGGTTCCAAGATGACTGAATAGGAACAGCTCCAGTCTACAGCTCCCAGTGTGAGCAATGCAGAAGATGGCGATTTTTGCATTTCCAACTGAGCAAAGAGCACACCAGGAGATTATATCCTGCGCCTGGCTCAGAGGGTCCCACGCCCACGTAGCCCCGCTCATTGCTAGCACAGCAGTCTGAGATCAAACTGCAAGGCAGCAGTGAGGCTGGGGGAGGGGTGCCCACCATTGCTGAGGCTTGAGTAGATAAACAAAGTGGCCCAGAAGCTCGAACTGTGTGGAACCCACCACAGCTCAAGGAGGCCTGCCTGCCTCTGTAGACTCCACCTCTGGGGGCAGGGCATAGCTGAACAAAAGGCAGCAGAAACTTCTGCAGACTTAAGTGTCCCTGTCTGACAGCTTTAAAGAGGGTAATGGTTCTCCAAGCATGGAGTTTGAGATCTGAGAATGGACAGACTGCCTCCTCAAGTGAGTCCCTAAAACCTAGTAGCCTAACTGGGAAGCACCTTCCAGTAGGGGCTGACTCACACCTCATACGGCCAGGTGCCCCTCTGAGACAAAGCTTCCAGAGGAAGGATCAGGCAGCAGCATTTGCTGTTCTGCAATATTTGTGGTTCTGCAGTTTCCGCTGGTGATACGTAGGCAAACAGGATCTGGAGTGGACTTCCAGCAAACTCCAGCATACCTGCAGCTGAGGGTCCTGACTGTTAGAAAGAAAACTAACAAAGAGAAAGGACATTCACACCAAAACCCCATCTGTGCATCACCATCATCAAAGACCACAGGCAGATAAAACCACAAACATCAGGAGAAACCAGAGCAGAAAAGCTGAAAATCCTAAAAATCAGAGTGCCTCTTCTCCTCCAAAGGAACATAGCTCCTCGCCAGCAATGGAACAAAGCTGGATGGAGAATGACTTTGATGAGTTTAGAGAAGATGGCTTCAGAAGATCAGTAATAACAAAATTCTCCAAACTAAAGGAGGAAGTTCGAACACATCGCAAAGAACCTAAAACCTTGAAAAAAGATTGGATGAATGGCTATATAGAATAAACACATAGAGAAGACCTTAAATTACCTGATGGAGCTAAAAACCATGGCCCGAGAACTATGTGACACATGCCGAAGCTTCAGTAGCTGATTCGATCAACTGGAAGAAAGGGTATCAATGATTGAAGATCAAATGAATGAAATGAAGCGAGAAGAGAAGTTTAGAGAAAACAGAGTAAAAAGAAATGAACAAAGCCTCCAAGAAATATGGGACTCCAAGAAATATGAAAATACCAAATCTATGTCTGATTGGTGTACCTGAAAGTGATGGGGAGAATGGAACCAAGTTGGAAAACACT
>NW_012102110.1:4701588-4702896 GCF_000951045.1 Mandrillus leucophaeus
CTGGGTACATAATGAAATGAAGGCAGAAATAAAGATGTTCTTTGAAATGAATGAGAACAAAGATACAACATACCAGAATCTCTGGGACACATTTAAAGCAGCGTGTAGAGGGAAATTTATAGTACTAAATGCCCACAAGAGAAAGCAGGAAGGATCTAAAATTGACACCCTAACATCATAATTAGAAGAACTAGAGAAGCAAGAGCAAACACATTCAAAAGCTAGCAGAAGGCAAGAAATAACTAAGATCAGAGGAGAACTGAAGGAGATAGAGAGACACAAAAAACCCTCCAAAAAATCAATGAATCCAGGAGCTGATTTTTTGAAAAGATCAAGAAAATTGATAGACCGCTACTAAGACACATAAAGAAGAAAAGAGAGAAGAATCAAATAGACACAATAAAAAATGATAAAGGGGATATCACCACCGATCCCACAGAGATACAAACTACCATCAGAGAATACTATAAACACCTCTATGCGAATAAACTAGAAAATCTAGAAGAAATGGATAAATTCCTGGACAGATACACCTTCCCAAGACTAAACCAGGAAGAAGTTGAATCCCTGAAGAGACCAATAACAGGCTCTGAAATTGAGGCAATAATTAAGAGCCTACCAACCAAAAACAGTCCAGGACCAGACGGATTCACAGCTAAATTCTACCAGAGGTACAAAGAGGAGCTAGTACCATTCCTTCTGAAACGATTCCAATCAATAGAAAAAGAGGGACTCCTCCCTAACTCATTTTACGAGGCCAGCATCATCTTGATACCAAAACCTGGCAGAGACACAACAAAAAAAGAGAATTTTAGACCAATATCCCTGATGAGCATCGATGCAAAAATCCTCAATAAAATACTGGCAAACCAAATCCAGCAGCACATCAAAAAGCTTATCCACCATGATCAAGTGGGCTTCTTCCCTGAGATGCAAGGCTTGTTCAACATATGCAGATCAATAAACGTAATCCAGCATATAAACAGAACCAAAGACAAAAAGCACATGATTATCTCAATAGATGCAGAAAAGGCCTTTGACAAAATTCAACAGCCCTTCGTGCTAAAAACTCTCAATAAACTAGGTATTGATGGGACCTATCTCAAAATAATAAGAGCTACTTATGACAAACTCACAGCCAATATCATACTGAATGAGCAAAAACTGGAAGCATTCCCTTTGAAAACTGGCACAAGACAGGGATGCCCTCTCTTACCACTCCTATTCAACATAGTGTTGGAAGTTCTGGCCATGGCAGTCAGGCTGTTGGGGTCTGCGTGTTTCCTAAACAAAGGAATGAACACACAA
>NW_012102110.1:4702946-4703982 GCF_000951045.1 Mandrillus leucophaeus
CCACAAAGCTACTCCTCGAGAAGAGCAACTCCAAGACGCATAATTGTCAGATTCACCAAAGTTGAAATGAAGGAAAAAATGTTAAGGGCAGCCAGAGAGAAAGGTCGGGTTACCCACAAAGGGAAGTCCATCAGACTAACAGCAGATCTCTCAGCAGAAGCTCTACAAGCCAGAAGGGAGTGGGGGCCAATATTCAACATTTTTAAAGAAAAGAATTTTCAACCCAGAATTTCATATCCAGCCACACTAAGCTTCATAAGTGAAGGAGACATAAAATCCTTTACAGACAAGCAAATTCTGAGAGATTTTTGTCACCACCAGGCCTGCCATACAAGAGCTCCTGAAGGAAGCACTAAACATGGAAAGGAACAACTGGTACCAGCCACTGCAAAAACATGCCAAAATGTAAAGACTACCGGTGCTAGGAAGAAACTGCATCAACTAACGAACAAAATAACCAGCTAACATCATAATGACAGGATCAAATTCACACATAACAAAATTAACCTTAAATGTAAATGTGCTAAATGCTCCAATTAAGAGACACAGACTAGCAAATTGTATAAAAAGTCAAGACCCCTCAGTGTGCTGTATTCAGGAGACCCATCTCATGTGCAGAGACACACATAGGCTCAAAATAAAGGGATGGAGGAACATCTACCAAGCAAATGGAAAACAAAAAAAGGCAGGGGTTGCAATCCTAGTCTCTGATAAAACAGACTTTAAACCAACGAAGATCAAAAGAGACAAAGAAGGCCATTACATAATAGTAAAGGGATCAATTCAACAAGAAGAGCTAACTATCCTAGATATATATGCACCCAAATACAGGAGCACCCAGATTCATAAAGCAAGTTAGAGACCTACAAAGAGACTTAGACTCCCACACAATAATAATGGGAGACTTTAACACCCGACTGTCAACATTAGACAGATCCACGAGACAGAGTTAACAAGGATATCCAGGAATTGAACTCAGCTCTGCACCAAGCAGACCTAATAGACATCTACAGAACTCTCCACCCCAAATCAACAG
>NW_012102110.1:4708118-4788091 GCF_000951045.1 Mandrillus leucophaeus
GAGCTACTTATGACAAACTCACAGCCAATATCATACTGAATGAGCAAAAACTGGAAGCATTCCCTTTGAAAACTGGCACAAGACAGGGATGCCCTCTCTTACCACTCCTATTCAACATAGTGTTGGAAGTTCTGGCCATGGCAGTCAGGCTGTTGGGGTCTGCGTGTTTCCTAAACAAAGGAATGAACACACAAGACAACACAAGACAAGACAAACATGGCGGCCGCCTCGAATGGCGCACTCCGCTTTATTTTAGACAGTCGTTTGTGGAATGTTGCCAAGTCACAAGACACATTGTTGTTTTTCTGACCTTTCCCTGACTTTCTGAATTTTCAAGATGTTTACATATAAACAGGCCCTCAATGCCCTGCTTCGTTTGCAAGAGCAGGACTTATTGGGAACGCCCTGCATTGTTTGCAAGAGCAGGACTTGTCAGGAACGCCCTGCTTCGTTTACGAGAGCAGGACTTATCGGGAACACCCTGTTTGTGAGCACGTAGTCCTCTACACAGGCAAGAGAAAGAAATAAAGGGTATTCAAATACGATAAAAGGAAGTCAAATTTTCCCTGTTTGCAGATGACATGATTGTATATTTAGAAAACCCCAAATCTCCTTAAGCTGATAAGCAACTTCAGGAAAGTCTCAGGATACAAAATCAATGTGCAAAAGTCACTAGCATTCTTACACACCAATAACAGACACACAGAGAGCCAAATCAAGAGTGAATTCCCATTCACAATTGCTTCAAAGAATATAAAATACCTAGGAATCCAACTTACAAGGGATGTGAAGGACCCCTTCAAGGAGAATTACAAGCCACTGCTCAACGAAATAAAAGAGGACACAAACAATTGGAAGAACATTCCATGCTCATGGATGAGAAGAATCAGTATTGCAAAAATGGCCATACTGCCCAAGGTAATTTATAGATTCAATGCCATCCCCATCAAGACACCAATGACTTTCTTCATAGAATTGGAAAAATCCACTTTAAAGTTCATATGGAACCAAAAAAGAACCTGCATTTCCGAAACAATCCTAAGCCACAATAACAAAGCTGGAGGCATCACGCTACCTGACTTTAAACTATACTACAAGGCTACAGTAACCAAAACAGCATGGTACTGGTCCCAAAACAGAGATATAGACCAATGGAACACAACAGAGCCCTCAGAAATGATACCATACATCTACAATCATCTGATCTTTGACAAACCTGACAAAAACAAGAAATGGGGAAAGGAATCCCTATTTAATAAATGGTGCTGGGAAAACTGACTACCCATAAGTAGAAAGCTGAAACTGGATCCCTTCCTTACACGTTATACAAAAATTAATTCAAGATGGATTAAAAACTTAAATGTCAGACCTAAAACCATAAAAACCCTGGAAGAAAACCTAGGCAATAACATTCAGGACATAGGCATGGGCAAGAACTTCATATCTAAAACACCAAAAGCAATGGCAACAAAAGCCAAAGTTGAGAAATCGAATCTAATTAAACTAAAGAGCTTCTGCACAGCAGAATAAACTACCATCAGAGTGAACTGGCAACCTACAGAATGGGAGAAAATGTTTGCAGTCTACCCATCTGACAAAGGGCTAATATCCAGAATCAACAAAGAATTTAAACAAATTTACAAGAAAAAATCAAACAACCCCATCAAAAAGTGGGCAAAGGATATGAACAGACACTTCTGAAAAGAAGACATTTATGCAACCAACAGACACATGAAAAAATGCTCATCATCACTCGTCATCAGAGAAATGCAAATCAAAACCACATTGAGATACCATCTCACACCAGTTAGAATGGCAATCATTAAAAAGTCAGAAAACAACAGGTGCTGGAGGGGATGTGCAGAAATAGGAACACTTTTTACACTGTTGGTGGGACTGTAAACTAGTTTTCAACCATTGTGGAAGACAGTGTGGCGATTCCTCAAGGATCTAGAACTAGAAATACGATTTGACCCAGCCATCCCATTACTGGGTATATACCCAAAGGATTATAAATCATGCTGCTATAAAGACACATGCACACGTATATTTATTGTGGCACTATTCACAATAGCAAAGATTTGGAACCAATCCAAATGTCCATCAGTGATAGACTGGATTAAGAAAATGTGGCCCATATACACCATGGAATACTATGCAGCCATAAAAATGGATGAGTTCATATCCTTTGTAGGGACATGGATGAAGCTGGAATCCATCATTCTGAGCAAACTATCACAAGGACAGAAAACCAAACACCACATATTCTCGCTCATAGGTGGGAATTGAACAATGAGAACTTGGACACAGGGTGGGGAACACCACACACTGGGGCCTGTCATGGGGTGGGGGGATGGGGGAGAGATAGCATGAAGAGATATACCTAATGTAAATGACAAGTTAGTGGGTGCACATGTATACATATTGAACAAACCTGCACATTGTGCATGTGTACTCTAGAACTTAAAGTATAATTTTAAAAAAGAAAATATTTGTTCTGCATATATGGAGATGACTATGTGTGTTTTAACCCCTTTATTCTATTCATGTAGTGCATTACATTGATCAATTTTTATACATGAAATCACCTTCCATTTCAGGACTAAATCCCACTTGCTTATGGAGTGTAACACTTTAATATGCTGCTGAATTTGGTTTGCTAGTATTTCATTGAGGATTTTTGCATCAATGTTCATGAAAGATATTGATCTGTAGTTTTCTTTTCTTGTGATGTCATTGTCCAGTTTCAGTATGAGGTTGATTCTGGCCTTTTAAGATGAGTTGGAAAGTGTTCCTTCCTCTTCCAGTTCTTAAAAAGTTTTAGAAATATGGGTGGTGTTTAAAATGCATAGTAAAATTCACCAGGGAAACTGTCAAGTCCAGGGCTTTTCCTTGTCAGGAGATTTTTGATTGCTGATTTAATTTCCTTACCAATTATACATGCATTCATATCTTTTATTTCTTCATTATTTCATCTTGGTATATCTTGTTTCTAGGAAATCCTCAATTTCATCTAGGTTATCCAGTTTTTTAGTTTATAATTGTTCATAGTACTTTCTTATAATCCAGTTAATTCCTATAGAGTTGGTAATCACCATACTTTCATTTCTGCTTTTAGTAATTTGAATCTTCTCTCTTTTTTTCCTTAGTTCATCTAGCTAAAGATTTGTCAACTTTGTTGATCTTTACAAAGAACAAGCTTTTGGTTTTGTTGATTTTCTCTAATTTTTTGTACTATATTTTGTTTATCTGGCTGTAATCTTTAATATTTCCTTTCTTCTGCTAGATTTAGGTCTAGTTTGTTCTTTTTTTCTGGTTCCTTAAGTTGTATAGTTAATTGTTGATTTGAGATTCCTCTTGTTTTTAAATGTAAGTATGGTTATAAATTTTCCCCTTAGCACTGCTTTTGCTGTATCCCTTGCATTTTGCTATGCTGTGTTTTCATTTTTATTTATCTCTACTTACTTATTTCCTCTTTTATTCTTCTTTGATTCACTGACGGTTTAATTTTTACAAATTATCCCATTTTGGTTGGGGTAGTTACTTAGCACGATGTCTACCTTTTAAAATCTACTGAGACTTAATTTCTGACCTATTATGTGGTCTGATATTGTTTGGATGTTTGTCTCCTTCAAATCTCATGTTAAAATATGATTCCCAATGTTGGATGAGGGGCCTGGTGGGAGATGATTGGATTGTGGGGGTAGACCTCCATGATTGGTTTAGCACCAACCCCTTGGTGATAGATAAGCTATTGCTTAGTTAGCTCACACATTATCTGATTATTTAAAAGAATCTGACACATCCTCCTTTTCTCTCTCTTGCTTTCACCCTCTCCATGTGATGCACCTACTCCTTCTTTGCCTTCCATCATGATTATAAACTTCCTGAGGCTTGCACCAGGAGCAGATGTTGGAGGAAGAGATACATGTACAATCTGCAGAATCATGAGCCGATGAAAACCTCTTTTCTTTATAAATTACCCAGCCTCAGGTATTTATAGCAATGCAAGAATCGACTAACACATGTTCTAAACTGGAAAACGTCCTGTGCCCTTGAGAAGAATGTGCATTTTGCTGGTGTTGAATACAGTGTTCTATGTATATCTGTTAAATATAGTTGGTCCAATGTTCTGTTGACGTCCCGTTTCCTTACTTATCTTGTGTTGGTTGCTCTAGCCATTATTGAGAGTGGGGTATTTAAGTCTCCAACTATTATTGTAGAACTGTTTACTTCTCCTTTCAATTCTGTCAATTTCTGCTTCGTCTATTTTGATGGTCTATTATTAGATGTGTACATGTTTATAATTATTTTATTGTCATACTCTATTGAACTTTGAATTGAAACATAATGTTCTTTGTCTCTTGTTACCTCTTTTTGATTTAAAATATGTTTTTTGTCATTAGAATAGCAACCTGTGTTGTCTTTTGGTTAGTATTTTCATGGAATTATTTGCAGTTCATTCATTTTCAATCATTTGTGTCTTTAGAGCTAATGTGAGTCTCTCACAGACAGAATATAGTTGGATCATGTTTTTGTTTCTTAATTCTGACAATCTCTGCCTTTTGATTGGAGAGATTAATACATTAACATTTAAAGTAACTACAGTTCTCTGTTGATATCTCTGGATAATTAGCTCCAAGACTTCCTATGTATACCAAAAGTCACAGATGCTCAAATCCTTTACATAAAATGGCATAGCATTTGCATATAATCTATGCTTATTCTCCTGTATACTTTGAATCATTTCTAAATTACTTATAATACCTAATAAAATGTCAGTGCTATCTAAGTAGTATTACATAGCATTTTTACACTGTATTTTTATTTATATTGTATTGGTTTTCATTGCTGTATTTTTTTCAAACGTTTTTGGTCTGTAGTTAATTGAATCTGGGAATGCAGAGCCCACAGATACAGAGGGACGATTGTATTTTAAAGAAGAGAGTTACTTCTGTAATTTTTTTCTATTTGTTTTCTATTTGCCTTATAGCTTTTTGTCCCTCATTTCCTGCATTACTGTCTTCTTTTGTGCTTAGCTAATTTTTTGTGAACATTTTAATTTTTTCTCATTTCCTCTTGTTTATATTCTACAACTGTTTTTGTGGTTATTATGGCTGTTACACTTAACAGCCTAAATTTATAACACTCTAGTTTGAATTTATACCAGCTTAACTTTAATAACATACAAAACCCATACTCCTTGATAGCTCTATCTCCACTTTTTTCAGTAGTTAATATCACAAAATTACATCTTACATTGTGTGTTCAAAACATAAACTCTTTTTATTCTATTAGTCTTTCAACTATTTAGAAAACAAAATATAGAGTTGCAAACCAAAGTTCCAGTAATACTAGTTTTTAAAACATGTTAGTTTCACATCATGTAGGAAATAATTGCCCATGTAATAATTCATCTTTATTTCTTTATATGGCTTTTAGTTACTGTCTAGTGTCCTTTCATTTCAATCTGGAGAATTCCCTTTAGCATTTTTTGGAGAGAAGTTCTAGTAGTCATAAATATCGTTAGCTTTTTTTGCAACCTGGGAATGTGTTGATTTCTTTCTTAATTTTGAAGGACAATTTTACTGGATATAGAATTCTTGATTAACTGTTTTTTGTTTTGTTTTGTTTTTTGCTTTCAGCAATTTGGATATAACTGCCCACTGCCTTTTGGCCTCCAAAATTTCTGATGAGAAATTTGCTGATAAACTTATTGAGGATACCTTGTATGTAATAAGTTGCTTGTCTCTTGTGGCTTTCAAAATTCTTTTTTTCTTTGGCTTTTAACAGTTTGATCATAATGTGTTTTGATGTGAGTTTCTTTGAGTTCATCCAATTTAAAGTTTATTTGGCTTCTTGAATGTTTGGGAGGCTTTCCAACTATTTATTTACATATTCTATCCTCCACTTTTTCTCTCTTCTCTCCTTCTGGGTTCCCACAGTGCATATCTTGGTCTACTTGGTGGTGTACTACAAGTCCTTTAGACTTTGTTCAGTTTTCTTCTATCTTTTTTTCTTTCTAAGACTCAATAATTTCCATTTTCTTATCATCATGTCCACTGGTTCTTTCTTCTGCCTGTTAAAAATCTGCCTTTGAATCCTTCTAATGAATTTTTAATTTCAGATATAGTAATTTTCAGCTTCAGAAATTTTTTTTGGTTTCTTTTAAGTGTTTTATTTTTTTATTGATGTTTCCATTTTGTTTATACATATTTCTCTTGACTTTCTCTATGTCTTCTTTTAGTTCTTTGAAGATCTTTAAGACAGTTGTTTTAAAGTCTTTGTTTAGTAGATCCATCATAAGACATTTTTTTCCAGGGACAGTTTCTGTGTATTTATTTTTCTTTTAAATGGGTTATACCTGTTTTTTGTACAATTTGTGGATTTTTTAATTGAAACTCTAGATTTCAATCTAGTAACACTGTAACTGTGGAAATCAGATTCTCCTTCTTCCCCAAGATTCACTGATTTTTTTTCTTTTTGTTTTTTCTTTTATTGTTGTATGCTGTCTTTGTGCTAAGAATCTATCTGAGGTATAAATTTAAGGTCTCCTCAGGTCTTTTCTGAGCCTGTGCCTTTGCTTAGGCATGCACATTCACTTTCTAATTTTCCCCATTTATGCAATTGCTTTGAATGTTATAGTCTTTAATGTCTTGCTTCTAAAAAGGGGGAGAAATGAAGGTGGCAGGGATAGTCACTGGTTCTTTAAATCTCTTGGAAATCACTTCAACTAGAGGGAGAGAGACTTGTTACAAATCGGGAGAGGTGCAACAATAATGGCTGCCTGCCTCTTTGTCTGCACCTCTATAGTCATAAGCAGTAACCAGCAACCGAAGCACAGATCTCTGATATTTGAAGGATAGGATTCTTGTTGCTCAGCCTGGTTCCTTTGAGGTCTGTGTAAACTGTTTCAGAAACATATGCATGGCCCTCTGCCACAGAGATGGAGGACGGATAGCTGCTACTGTGCTAAAAGCTGAAATTGACTGAAATCAACCACAATTTACTGTTCCTGCCTTCCCCTGGAAACTTCAAGTCTTTAATAGACCTCAAAATTCCAAAATAGCTACATCAGAAAGATTTTGCCAGTGCAGTTATTGCCTAGGTGAGGAAACAGATTCTTGGTGCTTCCTAAACTACCATTTTCCAAGAGTCTTCTCCTGTTCCAGTTTTAATATGCAAAGGAAAATAACATTGGCTCATCTTGGTAGGAAAGCATCTCTGAATTAGTAAAATATATGAATTAAGTCTTTTTAATGTGGAGTTTGATTATTTTTATACTTAAAATAATTGGAGGCTAACAATATGTTGTTTGCTAATGTGGCACTCGGGGACCTCTTTAGTGAGTGCAGAAAATTATTTTAATTATACATACCAAATGTTTTTATTTACATGTATCTGTAAATTTTTTGGAAAATGTTTTTTCTCTTAAGTTGTTTTAAAATCCTATTTACAATCATTTTAAAAGCAAAATTTATTTAACAAGCTCTTCTTTCTCACCCCATTGAACTTACGCTATATAAGTTCCTATCCAATGAATCATCAATATTAAATTAAGGCATTCTAAACGTTCATAAAATACTAGCTATCATGATTAGGTTCCACGTCTTCTACATTAACTGTATAAAGCTGGGATCTACATTAGATATCTCCTCAGTGAAGCCGTCCCCAGTCACTGCACATAAAATTTAAAAACCTCCTTAGTCTCAACACTCCTAATCCCCCTTCCCAATTGTTGCTTTTCTTCTTAACATTTATTGTTATCTAACACATCATGATATAGCTTAGTTTTTCTTATTTATTTTTTGTCTCTCACATTTGACTATACACTTCATAAAGGCAGAATTCTCTGTTTGTTCACTGCTGTATCCCTGTCACCTATCACCTAGGAAGTTGGTGCTACCAATATATGTTTCTTCAAAGCCAATAATTTGCTTAACACCTAATGAGAAGTTGTTTGGCATGTGATGTGATACTTGGAGATGGCCATAGTAGATTGAATTATTTCCAAATATTCTAGCATTAAAAAAAATTGTGATAGTGAGAATTACCCAATTTAAATAACCGTATTTCACCATTGTCTGAAGCCACTTGGAGAGAAGACAGTTTACCAAACATCTTACTTTTGGACCCAGCATTCATGTAACCCTCTTTGTACACAGTATTTGGACACACAGTGACTCTTTTGTTAGAATTTGAGAGAAAGAGTGAGGAGGAGAAAAATGACATTTTCTTTTCTGCTGGATGTAAGTAAACCTGGAATCAAGTGGGCCTGGGGCTCCAAGCAACCACCTTGGCATTTCATAGAAACCTAAAAATAAAGCCACTGCCCAAGAGGCAGAACTAAAACATGAGAATAATTAGTTCTAGAGGCATTCGTTGAGTGTCTGGATACAGCTAATGGTTTCGCCCCAACATTTTTTAGTTAGGAGAGCCAATGAATCCACTTACTACAACCCCTGGCAATTTTGTTTTTCGAGGATTTTGTTTGTTTGTTTTTGGCTTAAGCCAAATTTAGTTAGGTTTTCCATCATTGCACAAGAAGGAACTGATAAAGATACTGAATAACTAAATCTATAAAATGTACTCCAAAATTAGAGTATTGGGGTTACATTAAAAACTGGGTATAGTGTGTTTCACAAGTAAAATTGACTCTGAAAGAAAAATAATATAACACATCAGCTACATTGGAAGATAATTTTTTAATTCTACAATATTCTACTGTTAGGAGTATTTTTAAGATAGATGGAAGGGTGGATGGATGGGTGGATGGAGAGAGAAAGAGAAAGTTTTACTTGGAGGTCTATGGTGACCTTTCAGGGACAGTGTTGAAATCTGGTTCATGATTAAAGCAGGGTGTGGTTAAAAGGGGCAGGAATGGAAAACTGTTTTTTGGCAACTTGTTAGAGATGTGGGGTTAAACTGTTGAAACAGCCACAAAAGTCTATTGCCAGAAGAGAAAAATAAAAACCTTACAGCAGCTTTATGCTGGGCCCAGTACTGTGTTAACTACTTTAGGCATGGTCTCATTGAGTTCTAAAACTGATGTAGATTTCATATTGTTATGAACATGTTAGAGATGGGGAAGTTAGACTGGAGAAGTTAAATAATTCGTCCAAATTTTCACAATAATCTTTGAAGACTGGGTTTGAACCCAGGTCTGTCAAATTCCTAGCCTCATGCTTTTACCAACTAAACAGTAGTTCAGCCCTGTTGCCGCTTCTAATCTAGAAAAGATTTTATTGATGCTTCTTTGCTCCCTTTCATGTTGAGGACTTTTTTTTCTCTAATGATTCTCATATCAAAATCCTCTTGATTGAAAATCGTCATGCATGAAATACTGACTCATAACCATGGAAAAGTGTTTTATTTTTCCAGGAAATTTTCTTATTCTCTGTCCCTCAGTCTGGATTATCATAAGGAAAATGTTTTTTCTCACCTGTCTTTGAATTAAAGAAAAACATATTATTTAATTTTTTAAAGCATGAAATCTCAATGTTCTTTTTTAACTGTGTCAAGGAGGGTTTTGTTTGTTTGTTGGGCTTGTGTCTGTTTGTTCATTTTTCTGCAGCAAAGATGCTCAAAGTCTGTAAAATACAAAGGAGGTAAAAATGGGATCTGTTCTGGCTTAGCATGCATCTTTAGATGTGTCTTGGAAATCACTGGTCTATTGGTCAAAGTTGCCTGATAGCAGCACTATTTTCGGAAAGTAGCTTCCTAGAAGAAATTCACTTTCTTAGCTTCTCCAGGATGGGTTGAGTTCCACTTGATCCTGGCTGATGAATGGCAAATACGTATGTTTGCGAGAGTCTCATACAGGATATTCTGGGGTCTGCTTTTACCTTTAACAGGAACACATTCTCAGTCTAGGCAAATGATGGTTAATATTGAGGTGTCTACAGAGAGGTGAGGATCTTGGCCAATTAGAATTGATCTGATTAAGATTTCCTACTAGCTGAGACAGACTAATTTTTTTCCATTTGTTACATTTTAAAGCATCTTTAAAACTAATTTTTACATTAAAGTGTGAGGATCTGAAAGTTTACATTCATCAGAAGTAAAAAGAAATTTAACAAAACTTATTAAGTTTGAAAAAGACACAGATTTTTTATTGCTGACCACCCAGGTATCACACACAAGTTATTTTTCCTTCCATACATACACCTTCTCAGTTTAGGCCAATAAGAATTTTCCTAAAACTAGTAGAGTGTATGCTTTGAATATAAGACTTTTGGAAATAAACTTCTTTCAGGCATCCAAATATCCTGGAAGGAAAGTAAGAGGTAGCTTTTAAAAACTTGAAAATGAAGGCGATTAGAAAGAACTTTGAGAAAGGGCAGCTCTTCTGTTGGGAAGGTGAAAATTAGGTTTTACTATGGGAGCAGAATTCTCCTGGAACAGAGAAGAGAGGAGCCACTGCATGTAGTCCTTAGGCCAGCCATGTATCCTGAAGAGGGAATATGAAGTTGGAAAGCATCTTTCTGGTGATTTCCCACCATGTCAATAACATGCAGGCTGCTTCTGAGAATATGTAACTAGAGAACATTCCCTCTCTTAACTGCATAGCTGTGACATTGGTAAGCAAGAGTACTTACTTTATCATTCAACTGAGGTCATATTATGTAAAATGATAACTATCACCATGCCCTGCATCAGGGTATTGGGAGCTTCGGCATAGTTGCCATGGCATCCTCCTGGCACAATAATTGGAATCCTGTCACTATTGTTAAATAATGCTGGGCCCTGGCTAGTCTCTACCCTTAGAAGTTATTCTTGTGCTTTTTTATAAAGGTTACATTAAAACTTATTTTTTAAAGTTGTTAAAGAAAGGAAATATATGATAAGAGTATATTTAATATGAGATTCATACTTTGATACATGACACAAAATTCAGTCTTTGAGGGAAAGGTATCACTAGACATGCTTGGCATGTTAGAATCAAACACCACCTGAAAATGTTTTAAGTACAGATAAAGGCCAAACATTATTAGGCTTATCACTCTATTTCTCTTAAAAAATTAAAAGAGAGAAAGAGAGATAGGGAAATGTGGTGCACATTAAGGCAGCCAGCTATATGCCATGAAATGGCCAGCTTTACAGTTATAGATTATTTTATTCTAGGCAGCCTTCTCAGACACTAAGAACAACAGTATATGATTCATGGTAGGCACTCAAATCATTGGCCATCTATCTAAAGTGATTCATCTAGTTTTCAGTCAACAATGAATGAATTAGATAAATAATTCTATAATAATAGTATTTCAATAAATATTCAATAGATATTATTTATTGGTAGATCATTAATTACTATGCAAATATAATTTCCAGATGAAAAGTACAGACCTAAGTCATTAATTGAGACTCTCATTAGGGGGAGGAATGATGAAAAAACAACAACAGAGAAATTAGAAATCCTGCTAGATGATTTAAACATATTGATACATGTGGTAGTCAATGCATTTAACAAGAAAAGAAATAACAAAAGAAGAATCCACTCTAAAATTCTGTTCTTAGAAGTTCTAGCCAGAGCAATCAGGTAAGAGAAATAAATAAAAGGCATACTAATAGGGAGAAAAAGGCTAATTATCTCTTTTGCTGATATGATTCTATACCTAGAAAATCCTAAAGACTCTGCCAAAAGGATTTCTAGAACTGATAAACATCTCCAGTAAGGTTTCAGGATACAAAATCAACATACAAAAATCAGTAGCATTCTTATACACCAATAGCATTCAAACTGAGAGTCAAATCAAGAACACAATCCCGTTTATAATGGCCACAGAAACAAAAAACAAAAAAACACAAAATGCCTAGGAATACACTGAACCAAGGAGGTGAAAGATATCTACCAGGAGAACTACAAAACGCTGTGAAAAAAAATCAAAGATGACACACCCACATGCAAAAATGTTCCATGCTCATGGATTGGAAGGATTAATATCACTAAAATGGCCACACTGCCCAAAGAAATCTACAGATTCAATGCTATTACTATCAAACTACCAATGCCATTTTTTACAGAATTGGAAAAATCTATTTCAAAATTTATATGAAACCCAAAAAGAGCTAAATAGTCAAAGCAATCCTAAGCAAAAAATAACAAAGCCAGAGACATCATGTCTCCTGACTCCAAACTATAGTATAAGGCTACAGTAATCAACACAACATGGTACTACTACAAAAACAGACACATAGACCAATGAAACAGGTTAGAAAACCCAGAAATAAAGCAGCACATTTACAACCATCTGTGACAAAGTTAGTAAAAATAAGCAATTAAGAAAAGACTCTCTAATTAATAATTGGCACTGGGATAACTGGCCAGCCATATGCAGAAGAGTGAAACTGGATCCCTGTCTTCCACCATGTAGTTTTATAGTTTGGGGTCTTATATTTAAATCTTTAATTAAAGATTCAATATTTAAAGATTTAAATGTAAGACCCTGAATATAAAAATCCTGGAAGAAAACCTAGGAAATACCACTGTGAACATCAGCCTTAGCGAAGAATTTATGACTAAGTCCTCAAAAATAATTGAAACAAAAACAAAGTTTGCTAAGTGGGACTTAATTAAACTTAAAGAATTTTTGTGGAGCAAAAGGAACTATTAACAGAATAAACAGACAACTTATAGAATGGGAGGAAATATTTGCAAACTATATATCTGACAAAAGTCTAATATCCAGAATCTATAAGGAACTTAATTCAACAAGCAGAAAACAAAGAAACCTGTTTAAAAGTGGGCAAAGGACCTTAACAGATAATTCTCAAAGAAAACATACAAACAGCTAACAAACATAGAAAAAAATGCTCAACACTACAAATTAGCAGAGAAATGCAAACCAAAACCACAATGAAATATCATCTCACACCTGTCAGAATAATGGCTATTACTAAAAAGATTTTAAAAAAATAGCAGATTCAGGAAGGAATGCAGAGAAAAAGGAATGCTTACACAGTGTTGGTGGGAATGTAAATTAGTTCAGCCACTGTGAAAAGCAGTTTGGAGATTTCTCAAAAGAACTTAAAACAGAGCTACTATTCAACCCAGCAATCTTATTCCTGGTTATATATCCAAAGGAAAATAAATCGTTCCAAAAAAAAAAAAAAAAAAGATACATGTACTTGTATATTCATAACAGCACTATTTACAATAGCAAAGACATGGAATTAACCAAGGTGCTCATCAGCAGTGGACTGGAAAAAGAAAATGTGGTGCATACACACTATGGAATACTGTGCAACCATAAAAAAGAATGAGATTATAGCCTTTGCAGAAACATGGATGCAACTGGAGGTCATCATTCTAGCTGAATTAATGCAAGAACAGACAACCAAATGCAACAAACATGTTCTTGCTTGTTAAGTATGAGCTAAATACTGGGTACATATAGACATAAAGATAGGAACAATAGACACTGGAGACTACTGGGGGAGAAGGAGAAGGAGTCAAAGGCTGAAAAACTACCTATTGGGTACTATGGTCACTACCTGGATGATGGGATCATTCATATCTGAAACCTCAGCGTCACCTAATATACTCATGCAACAAACCTGCACATGTACCCTCTGAATTTAACATAAAAGTTAAAATTATAAAAAATAAATAATTAAAATGTTAAATTTTTTTTTTTAAAGAATCCTGCTTTTGCATTCTAGAACTTTTCAGAAACCGCAGCGGAGGTTCATTTTGTCCAGGCTTGGTGTAAATTAGCATCAAATTGATGGACTGAATTGCTCCATTTTGGTGTGGACAGTTATCAAAAGCTTGGAAAAGAAGTCTGTGCACGAGAGCCTTCAATACACCAAGAGTCAATCAGCTGAGCAGATCTTTTGTAAATATATACTTTGCTATGCAGAATATCTTTTAGAGATACTGGACTACTTGGAATAAAGGAGAAATATCTGGGCCTCCACTTCAAACTCAAAACAAGATCTCATTCAAACGCTAAAAATAGTTGGCCAAACTTGTTCCTAATAATGCCTCTGGATTTTGAGATTTGGGCCTGTCAGATCATAAACAACAGTGATTAAGTATCCATTAGGTACAATGCATAAGTGAGATTAGGGTTCTGGGCGGGGGGATACAGGAAAAGCGTATGATATGGTCCTTTGCCTCCGAGAGCTTATGACCCAATGGAAAAAGGACTACCACATAACTGCTGACAAGAAATGCTGGACTAGAGCATGGTTTTAGCCAAATTGCTAAAAAAAAAATAAAAAATAATAAAAAACATTTTCCAAAGTTGTTTAATCATCATGCTTTTTGGCAGTCTTTCGTTTCAGGAGTCCCTCCCTGCTTGCTTTATATCTTACACAAAATCTCATGTGGCCTACTTGGGAGCCATGTATTCCAGAACAACACCCACAGAACATACCCAGGTGCCTGCAGCCAAAAACTGATATGTTCCCTATTTAATATTTATGATCTTCTATACTGGTAAAAGACATTATTGTATTGTCATTAGAAAACTTTGCTGGCTAAACAAAGCTGAGGGAAGTTGCTATTAACTTCTGAGACTAGAAACAAATACAATATTGCTGATGGCTGTGCTTTCTAATTATTTGCAGATGACCTCAGCCATGTGAATGTACAGAGAGAATGCCAGACTTGAGCACTAGTTTTTCAGCATTAGGATTTTTTTTTCTTTTCTCAAACCATCAAATTTGTTTACTGATCACTTTAATCAAGATAACTAGGACAAAAGAGAATAGAAACAGCAGTGACTGTGCAAAAAAAGAAAACTGACTCACACATGAAGTGTCATAATCTTAAGTTTGGGTGGGACACAGTAATCATTTGAAACATCCCTTTACCTTCAAGTAGGTCCATTCTTAGAACATCAAGACTTTCTCCTTCACTGTATATGTACATATCTTTATATATTTTATGTGTAAATATATGTGTATGTTCATTTCCACCATGGTACAGTAGTCCATTGCATGAATTCACATACCACTGTTTATTTATCTATTCCACTTTAAATGGACACTTGGGTTGTTTCTAAGAACGACTACTGTATGGACATGCTGCCATAAACATTTTTATACTTGCATTCTGGTGCATGCGTTTCTCTCTAGCAGGGTTCTTAAAGGGTGATCCTTGGGAGGACATCAAGACACTTTCATTGGGTCTGTGAGTGCAAAACAATTTTCACGATAATACTAAGACTTTATTTTACCTTTCCACTTTCAGTCTCTCATGAATGTAGAGAGGAATTTTCCAGAGGCTACATCACGTGCAGTCCTGTGCCAGACCAAAAGCAGAAGCAGATAGGAAAATCCAGCTTTCTTCTAGTAAGTCAGACATTAAAGAGATTTGCAAAACTGTAAAATTATGCTGCTTTTCCCCTAAAATTTGTCTTGCTGTGGAAATAATTATTTTGATTAAAATGTTATTTAGGTTAGCATCTAATTTTAATACTCTTGTAACAACATTGCTATTTTAAATAAGTAAATATTTTAACTTTTTCTTATTTTTAGTTTCAAATACAGTAAATATCTATGGATATAACCAACATAAACACAGCTTGTAATAATTTTTGAGAAAAGTATTACATTTGAGGACCACTGCACTGGATCATAAGGTATATGTCTCTTAAAATTTCATAGCTAATGCCATTCTGTTTTCTAAAGATGTTGGATGTTTCTTTCTCCCACCAGCAGCATGTGAGAGTTTCCACTGCTTCATACACTCGTCATCACTTGCTTTTGTCAGATTTCTGTCTTCAAATCTGATAGAATATTAACATATATCATTACAGATTGGCTTTACATTTTTTCTGATTACTAATAAGATTGCATCCCTTTGGCTTTCTTTTTATAAATTGCCTGTTGAAGTTTTTTATGCATTGTTTTCTATTCAAGTGTCTGTCTTATTTGTGGACATGTAAAAACTTGATATATTCTGAAATATAAATTTTTGGTCAATTATACGTGCCACAGGTATGTGTTAAAACACAATGCTGATTATTTTTATAGTGTTTCTATGATTTTCTTGATGAACGGAAGTATTTAATTTTACATAGTCAATTTATCAGTCTTTCACTTTATGGTTACTTGAAGAAATACTACCCTATCCTGCAGTTATTCTTGTTTATTACTTCCTATAAGCTTTATATTTTTATTCTCAAATTTTGGCTTTAACCTTATCTGGGATTTACTTTTATGTGTGGTTTCATTTATAAGTCCATTTTTATTTATTTCCCACATGTATTCTCAATTGTCCTATTATCATTTGTTGAAAATTTCCCCACTAATTTCTCATGCCGCCTTTGTCGTACATCAGGTGTCAATCTATGATTTGTCCTGTTTCTGGGCCTTTTTATTGTGTCTCATTGGTCTATTTGTTTGTCCCTGTGCAAAACCACATTGTCTTAATTACTATGTCTTTATAATAAACCTGAATATATGATAAAGCAAGTTCTCACATTCTTCTTCTTTAAAACTATCTTGTGTTCCTGACCCCCTCTTGTATTTTGATCTTATGCTACTTCCCTCAACTAGTAATCACACAAAGTGCTGGATGAGTGCATTAAGCACAACAGTAGGAGAACATTTGTTGGTAGCAGATGAGTGGAGAAGTGAGCATTTAGGGCCCACAAATGTTTTGTCTATTTCTAGTTTAAATGAAGAAACATGTCCATGTCTTAATTCTTAAGAATTAATTTTACCTATTAATAAACAAAATAAATTGGGATGGGAAATTCCATTTGTTAGTCTTACTTGATTTATTGAGTTGAGTCTGATAAGCTAATGAAATGGAAGCAAAGAAAGAGACAAGTATGACTTTCATTTTTCTAAATCTGTGGCGAAGTCCTTTATTTCCTCCAAGTTTTCATTACCATAGGAGAGTCCAACTCAGCCAAAATGGCTGTACCTTGAGGCATTTCTTCCTGGAGTGATTTGAGAAGAGAGAAGAAGTAAATCACTTTTACATACCAGAACCTGCATCAGAGCTGGTGCACAGTAGGTCCCAATAAATAATGATTGTAATATTGTCTTAATTACTGAATGACTTTATCATGACTTAATTAGTGAATGACTTTGTCATTGTCTTGAGTCAGGACCTTGCATTTCAAAAAAAGCCTTTAAATATGTGCTATGATCTGATGTTGGTACCCCCCAAAATGCATATGTTGGAACCTAGTAGCCAATGTGATAGTCCTAAGAGGTGGGGCCTTTGAGAAGTGATTAAGTAGAGGGCTCCACCCTCAGGAAGCAAATTAGTGCCCATATAAAAGAGGCTCAAGAACGCTCCCTTACCCCTTCTGTCATGTGAGGACACAGCAACAAGGTGCCATCTGTGAAGTAGAGAGTGTTCACCAGACATTTTAACTGCTGGCACCTTGATCTTGGACTTCCCAGCCTCCAGAGCTATAAGCAATACATTTCTGTTGTTTTTAAATTACCCACGCTAAAGTATTTTGTTATAGCAGCAGGAACAGACTCATAATATGCTTCTAAAAATATATTCATTAAGATAAAATGTTCAGGCCTCTCCCCATTTAAAAAAAATGGCTTTCCAACTCTACTATTAACCATACCAGGTTAGCATCTTCTTTTACAAATCATCACTTAGGAACTATTTCCTCACTAACTCTTTGTTCTTAATTCTGTGAAATTTGGCTTCCACCGCTCTATTTCTCCAGTCACTGCTGGCTCAAAATTTAATCTCCAAATTGTCAAATTCAAAACTTTTGTTTTTTAATCTGAGGATAGGATCCTTTTTCAAGGATAGCTACTTATAATATAATTCTATTGTTAACCCCCCTTTTCCATGAATATTTTGTCTTTGGTGAACAAACATTGTAAGTAGTCATTGAGTATAGCTCAAATGACAACATCTACTTGAGACTTTCTCTAATCACCCTGTTGAGGAATTATCTCATCTTCCTTAGAAAACCTATGCATTTGCCTGAACATATTTACCAAGTGTGATGGTTAATAATGTGTCAACTTGATTGTATTGAAGGATGCAATGTTGATCCTGGGTGTGTCTGTGAGGATGTTACCAAAGGAGATTAACATTTCAGTCAGTGGGCTGGGGAAGACAGATCCACCCTTAATCTGGTGGCACAATCAAATCAGCTGCCAGTGAATAAAAAGCAGGCAGAAAAACCTGAAAAGGCGAGACGGGCCTAGCCTCCCAGCCTACATCTTTCTCCCATGCAGGATGTTTTGGGCCCTAGAACATCGGACTCCAGGTTCTTCAGTTTTGGGACTTGGACTGGCTGTCCTTGTTCCTCAGCTCGCAGACAGCCTATTGCGGGACCTTTTAATCATGGAAGTTAATACTTAATAAACGCCCATATAGATACATAGATATATAGATAGTCTGTTAGTTCTGTTCCTCTAAGAGAACCCTGACTAATACACCAAGTGTGATGCATATTATACTGGTGTACTGTTAAATTAGTCAGTTTGTGAAAATCTCTAGCACCAAGTGAGATAATGTACTATAATCCCTCATAATAATGCATATTCGCATGTTAAAGGTTTTAATAACTCTCAAAAATAAAATTATTTAAGTTTGGTTCAGCATTTACAAAATCTTTGACATCAAATCCTTTTTCATTTGTAACACCTATTAGCATCTCAGGGATCATAAATAGTGTATGAAGCATGATTTAGGAAATGCTACTCTACTATTCATTTGACTTTCATGATTTGTGCAATTTTAGTTACTTGCGCACACACCTTTTCACCCTCTCTAGAAGTGCCCTCGAAGTGGGGACCATGTCATACATACTTGTTATCCCCATGAAACCATGCTTTTCTCCCAAGAGCTACTTAAAAAGCAATTCAGGCACAGACAAAGCTGTAAGCCTGTAGTCCTGGACATTACAGAGGGATTACAATTCTGAATCTGAGGAATTTTATTTGTAATCCAGTAAGAATTAGTGGCTTAAAGTCGTAGTGAAAAGGTTAACTATTGTACTTGAGTTGAAACTGGAAATAACCGAGAGAGCCCAAACATGGTTTTAAGCTATGTCAAGATGGTTTAAGGAAAGAAAACATGAAATAGTAAAGTTACATTCCTGGGTGTATAGGACGTGGCTGTTAGTAATGTATCCAGATTAGTGTGTTGCAGAGAATTGCCTGGTGATCACATGCATCAGAATTTCTTGGGGAAGCTTGTTGAAATACAGGTTCCTGAACCCCATTGCAGACCCACTGAATTATTTGAGATTTGGATCCCACGGTACCTGCAAATTTGTTTTAATATAATTCCTAAATGATTGTATAGCCATTGAAGTTTGAGAACGACTGTTCTAAATGTATAAGTATTGGCATTTTCAAAGGAAATACTTTTCCCTTTACATTTTAGGAAAGCCATTGCCTTAAGAGACAACATATTTATTCTAATGACATTGCTATTTCTCAATTCAAATTTTTTTGGGGAATACTCCTTTTGTGTTGCCATAACAGCTTCTAAAGCATTTTTTTTGGTATCTACTCACTAGTGCAAATCTGCACTTTTAAAGAGTGGATTTGAATGTTAGCAACTGCCACAGTCATGTAGGAGCATGTCTAGTGAGTGAGGCAAATGACCAAGCATATGCACATTTTCACAATCACTATATTTGTAATGAAAATTGTTAAAATGTTACATTTGGCTTGTCAAAGCAAATATTTTAAATGTTATGTTTCTAAACAATCCTGAAAATACATTTATGCATTGCTGTTATACCAGGAACATGCACACATAGACACTAATTCAACATGAAGCCTTGAATTTCCATCCATGTTGATGACTTTTAAGTACAGATGTTTTCAGATCAAGTTTGCGTATAAAATAAAGCCAGAAGCCATGGTGAAGGGGGTTCATGGGGATTGTATCGTCAATTTTTAAATAACACTTTCACTTGGCTATTGTTGCTTGATCTGATGAAAATCTATTGTTTTAAATATCTACCTTTTGTGCACTAATTTCTGTTTTGACCCCAGGTTCTCTACTGGGTTCTTGGTTTCTGAGTCCTGGTGCCTCAAAGAAGCTCAGTTATTTGAACAACTCACTACAGATTCATATTCTCCTGGCACCAAGGAGAGAATAGCAGTGACAAGTCAGGAGCAAATCAGCATATAATTTGTTAGGTGTATGAATTAAATGCCATTGCAACTTTCAAGGCCTTCTAAGTTCTAAACAAGTTCACAAAAATAATTTCAACATTACAAAAACTATCAAAAAATCTCAAAACAGCTTTCCTTCAGTTAAATTAAATTTCCCTCAGTTAAATTGTCAAACATCTTACAGAGTTACTTAAGTTTTCTAAGCCTTAGTCTTGTCATACATCAAATATACATAATAGTGAAATTGACTTTAAGGAGTTTTTGAAAGAATTAAATAAAATAATGCAAGTAAACAGCTTAGCATAATGAATAACACATTAACTGATCAAATGTTAGCAATTGTTACTATCAGCATGTAAAGCAATTGGCACAGTACTTGGCTTATGTGGTTGAATAAATTATACCTATTAATAGTGTTTTTTTTTTTAAACAAAATGATGAAAAGTCAGATTCTTACTTTATTGATACATATTAGATATACATATTTTGGGGGCACATGTGATAATCTGACACATTCATATAATCAAATCAGAGTAATTGGGATATTTATCACCCTAAATATTTATCTTTTCTTTATGCTAAGTTATTCTAATTATTCTCTTCGATCTCTTTGAAATGTACAATCAATTAATGTTAACTAAAGTCATCCTACTGTTGTACTGAACACAAGATCTTATTTCTTCTGGGTGCATATTTATACTCATTAACCAATCTCTTTTCATACCCTCTTCCCACTACCCTTCCCAGCCTCTGATAATCACCAATCTACTCTCTATTTTCATGAGATCCACTTTTATAAGTCACACATATGAGTGAGAACATGTGATATTTGTCTTTCTGTGCTTGGCTTGTTTCACTGAACATAATGACTTCCAGTTCCATCCATGTTGCTGCAAATGACAAAATTTTTTTCTTTTTTATGGCTGAATAATATTTCCTTGTAGATAGATAGATAGATAGATAGATAGATAGATAGATAGATAGATCACATTGTATGTCACATCTACATATCTCACATTTTCTTTATCCATTCATCCATTGATGACCACATAGGTTGATTCCATATTTTGGCTCTGGTGAAAAGTGATGCAATAAACATGGAAGTGCAGATATCTCTTTGATTTGATTTTCTTTCTTTTGGAGATATATGCAATATTGGAATTGCTGGATCATATGGTAGTCCTATTTTTAGTTTTCTGAGAAACCTCCATACTGTTCTCCATAGTGGCTGCACTAATGTACATTCCCAACAACAGTGGGAGGGTTCCCCTTTCTTTACATTGTTGCCAGTGTCTGTTATTCGGTCTTTGATAAACCCCTTCTAACTGGGGTGAGATAATATCTCATTGTAGTTTTGATTGAATTTCCCTGATGATTAGTGATGTTGAGGATTTTTCATATACCTGTTGGTCATTTATATGTCTTCATTTGAGAAATGTCTATTCAGATCTTGTGCCCATTTTTACATCAGATTGTTTGTTTTTGTGCTATTGAGTTGTTTTAGCTCCTTATATATTCTGGTTTTGAATACTTTGACAGATGGATAGTCTGCAAATATTTTCTTCCATTCTGTGGTTCTCTTCATTTTGTCGATTGTTTCCTTTGATGTGCAGAAGTGTTTTAGCTTGATATAATCTAATTTGTCTACTTTTGCTTTTGTTGCCTGTGCTTTTGAGGCCTTACACAAAAAAATCTTTGCTTGGACCAATGTCCTGGAGCATTTCCCCAACATTTTCTTCTAGTGGTTTCATAGTGTTAGGTCTTAGATTTAAATATTTAATCCCTTTTTATTTGATTTTTGTATATCATGAGAGATAGGGTCCTAGTTTTATTCTTCTGCGTATGGATATACAGTTTTCCCAGCATCATTTATGTAAGAGGCTGTCCTTTCACCATTGTATGTTCTTGGCTCCTTCTTTGTTGAAAATGAGTTAGTTGTAAGGAAGATTCTTTAATCAATAATTAACTCAGCCATACACCCCCCTAAAGTAGGCACAATACCAAATTATTAAGTTTTTGGACGCTCTCTAATGTATTTTCTATCCTAAATAAATATTATTAAAAGCATGGATTCCTATATGGAGCCTTACTTTTTGGTTAGGGTTTGTCCATACATTTTTTTAAAAAAGTCACTACATTCTGAAATTAGCTAAGACTTTAGTTGAGTACTTTCCCACCAGGGAAAAGACAGGAATTAAACTGAGGTCTTACGCATTCAAATAAATGTTTGCAAGAGCTAAGGAATGCTTGGTGTATTCACAACTAGTAAAAATAACCCAGGGTGAAGAAAGATGACTGAGTCATCTCATATTCCAAACCCACTTTTTAAAAATCCTAACTTGAAGGTCAAAAAAGTTTAGTAAACCTCTCATTTCTATTTTTTCTCTTCTTCTTTCTTCCTTCCTTTCTTTCATTCTTTGTTGCTTTCTTTCTTTTCTTTTTTTTTTTTTCTGTATTGTGCCCTCTGCCCTCTGCAATTCTTGGCTCTTACCAGAGTAGGGAAAAACTGCCTAAATATCATGAGATAGGTGGCCCTCAGGGGTACTTCTTGTCAAGCAAGAAGTGCCAAAGATCTTGTAAAATGTCCAATACAAATTTTATTTTGCAGACTCTAGGGGTTTGCATCTGGATACACATCTGCATTTTCTGGGTGCTGGGCCAAACTGAAACATTCAGTTTATCCATTGCTAATAAACATGTCAGCAGTTTCTTTGCTCTCACATCTGTTGTGAAAAATGTTATCTTTCCTGAAGTATATTTATTTTGTCTTTAATACCAGCTTTCATGGATTACAAACTCAAGATATGCCTTCACTTAACAAATTCAAAAGCATATGCTGGAAGGTGCCTCACTAGAGTGATGAGATAAATTAAAGATGTATATTATATCTTAGATTCTGAAGAGGAAATCAGTGTAAGGAATAACGATGACTCTCAGGAAGGTTATGTCAATTGAAATAAGTTGCCTCTTAATCAAGTTCATCTCAAAATCTATTCAAGGTACCCTATGCATCACAGCAATTCAACAAAAAGTTTAAAAAATTTATCAGTTGTTTCATTATTAAGGCTGTCTTCAGTCAAGCAGATGACTTCCTTTCCTAAGGAAACCGCCCCCAGGCACTTGCTTCTCCTATATTCTCCAGAATACCTGCTTTACCCAATTTACTGATACTGGTGCTATTAGAGAATCAAATGAGGTTTTGGCTATTAAGATGTCTTAAAAAGAAAACTGTAAGTTATTATGTGAAAGAAAAATAATTGCCGATATTTCTTCCTATTTTTATTCTTTCATTTTATCTCATAGTCAAGTATATTTATTTCAAGAATTCATTCCATCCTCAGCAATTCTATCTCATTGTCTTCCCTTAGTAATTCCTCACCCTGTCAAAATATTTAATCAGTGGGAAATTGTTATCTCTCTCACATAGGTAAAAATTGCATATTTCACAAGTATGTAGTTTAAACAAAGCAAGTAAGAAAATGTTAGTATCAAATGTATGTTAATGTGATTAGGACTGTCAAAGGTATATGTGTGTCCTCTTCAGACTGTGATGTTATGGATATTCCTAATACCATATACCACCCTATCAAACCCAAAGCTACTTTCTGCCCAACTGGGCAATAGCCAATCTCTGCTAAAGTCAGGGAGGTAGTAGCACGAAATTCCTTAACCTGTCACCTGTTCCTTCAGCCCCGTAAGATAAACCAGCAAACTGTGAACTCATGTATGAAGTTATTTGCTAAAGGATTAGAGCAATATCAGAAAGAAATGTACCATTGAAGGAATGGTGATTCGTTAATAAAAGAAAAATCAAAGATACAACAGAGAGGATCAAAAAAGCCAAAAATTTATCTTCTAAAAGTCTAATAAAGTTGATCCACTTTTGGTAAGATTAAAGGAAAAAAAAAGAAGGCACAGATGAATAATATTATGAATACTAAAGAGGATACAACTAGAGAAGCAACTCTGTTTAAAAAGATAGCAAGAGAATATCATTAAAGGCTCTGTGTCAATAAATTTGAGGAATTAGGTGAGCTGCACACATTATAGAAAAATATAACTTAACAAAATGACAGAAGAAATAAAAATCCTGAAGAACTTTTTATTATTAAAGAAATTCAATCCAATTAAATCTTCTTACAAATAGAGCACCTGGTAAAGACATTTTACAAATAAATTATATCAAATATTTAAGAAACAGGTCATTTCAATCTTACACAAAACGTTTTCAAATAAGAGAAACAGAGGAAAACTGCCCAACTCATTTTGTGAAGCTTGTTGTAGCCAAGATATTCTTAAAGAGTTATATTGAAAGGACTCACCACACCAGAAATCCTTCCTTAATATAAAATTAATCTAATAAGTAAATATGCTATTGGTGCAGAGATAAACACATAGGCCAGTGGAATGAAATACAGAGTCCCAGATAAACTCAGCCAAATATGGAAACCTGATCTGTAACAGAGCTTTTGTTACAGATTAGTGAGGAAAGATTAGACTTTTCAATAAATAGTACTGGTCCATTTGCCTACTCATAAGAAAAAGAAGATTGTATCTCATACTACACAATCATACAAAATCCATATAGCTCTAGAGCAAAATGTTATAGTTTTAGAAAGAACTAGCAGAATAATTCATGAACCCAAGGCAGAGAAAGATTTCTTAAACAAAATTTTAAAAATGCTAATTATAAAGAGAAGTAAAGAAATTTGACTATATTAAAACTAGGAACTTTTGAATATCAAAAGGAAACACCAAAAAAGTAAAGAAGTCACTAATTCATAGACAATATTTGCAATACAATATGAACAAAAAGCTAGAATCTAGAATATAAAAAGAACTCATATAAATTAACAAGAGAAAGACAGACCATTCATTTCTTAGAAGAAGGCAAAATGCATGAATATGCATTTTCATATATTAGAAGAGGAAACACGAATGGCCTGTCTGAACGTAAAAATGTTCAATTGCATTAATAACTAGGGAAATGCATATTAATATCATGAATGAGATAAAATTTCACACACCCAAATTAGCAAAAAACAAAACCAAAACCAGTTGGATAAATCCAAGTGTTGGAGAGATTGTAGAGTAATGGGAATATAAATGGCACAGCCACTTCAGGAAATAGTTTTACATTACCTAGTAATGTTGAAAATACTTATAGCCTATAATGTAAAAATAAATTTACTCTTTTATACTCTAGAGAAATTTTTAAGGAATAAGCCAGGAGACATGAATAAACATGTTCATAACAGCAATTTTTGTAAAAACAAATAACTGAGAATACCCAAATATCTATCAATCAAAAGTAGAAAGTATGAATAAGTTGTGAAATAGTCATATAATGGAATTCCTTACTGCAATGAAAACGAATTAAGTAACACGTATTGATAAGTATTAATTTAACAAAATAGTAAGCAGGAAAAGCAAGTCACAAAAGGCTGTGTGTGTGTGTGTGTGTGTGTGTGTGTGTGTATATATATATGATGCTATGTTTTGAAACCTCAACAAAAGCAAAACTAGACATCTCTCAGGGACATATGCATAAATAGTAAAATTATAAAGAAAAGCAATGGAATAATAAATATTTGGAAGGGAGGCAGATACTATCAGGAGGAGTCTATAATGACTTCAACAATATCAACAATATTCTCTTTCTTAAATTTGATGGTGTACACACAGTGTTTGTATTGTTAAAACTGCACACATGCATATATGCAAGAGTTATAGGGATGAAGTCGATTGATGTATTATTTTGTGTGTATTTATTTCAAACGTAATAAATATAGAAAGTAAGAGAGAAGAAAAAAGTGTCAAGAATTTAGGATGTATTAATAAAAAGAAGATGTTAAGCTCAGGAGAACTTAGCAGGGCACTTTGCACCAGGACCTGGATAAACAAAAACATACCAATCAGTGACTTAAGGGCAGTAAAGAGGTGACAATGAGCGTCAAGGTTATTTAGTCCTCTTGGAGAGCAATTTTGATCTGAAGCCAAAAAGGTGTTGAAAAAGGAGCTAAGACAGAAGTATCTACAGAGAGGCTGAAGTTGGCCAGATGCGGTGGCTCATGCCTGTAATCCCAGCACTTTGGGAGGCCGAGGTGGGCGGATCACAAGGTCAGGAGTTCAAGACCAGCCTGGCCAACATGATGAAACCCCATCTCTACTAAAAATACAAAAAAAATTTAGCTGGGCATAGTGGTGTGCACTTGTAATCCCAGCTACTCAGGAAGCTGAGGCAGGAGAATCACTTGAACCCGGGAGGTGGAAGTTGCAGTGAGCCAAAATTGTGCCACTGTACTCCAGCCTAGGTGACACAGCGAGACTCCATCTCAAAAAAAAAAAAAAAAAAAAAAAAAAAAAGAGGCTGAACTTAAACTGGAGGTATGGTGAATGGGTAAAAATGACAGTAAGGGTGAAATAAACAAAGTCTTAATTTCGAGAAAAATTGGCATCATCAACTGGAATTTGGGAATTCGGGAATTCTTTCCTGTGGGAAAGCTGCATCAGAACACTGTTGCCTTTTAAGAATCCACCACAAACATTTCTATTCATAAGGGATCAAATTTTATGTTTATGTGGACCTGGAGTGTATAAAACACATTCTTAAGATGGTCTTTTATAGAAATGAAGTAAATAGACTAAACATGATATGTGAGTTTTCTCCTCCAGAAGTAGTAAAATAATCTTTCTGTAAGGTTTTAGAGGACAGCACAAGAACACTTATTAGACGACCACAGAGGGAAAATGAGTAAGTCACAATCAGAATACTTTCATTTAATGTTTACTTTCAGACAACTATGTGAGTGAGTTTGAAGCTTGGCCCAGATGCTGAATAGACTCATGACCTTGGCAAAGTCACAGCATTTCTGTGTGCTCCAATTTTCTCAACTGCAAAATACAGAGTTAGGCCTTTGCTTTCTTCAGTATTTTCTAGTTCTAACACTTCACGATGCTAAGATTCATAAATTTAATAATTCAATTCCAATTGTGGTTTTCCTATTCATATAGAGAAGCTGAAAGAGAAAGATGCCCACAAAAACTTTTACTTCCCCAAATTTCTCATCTTTCAGTTTGGCGTAAAGAGACCTCCCCTCTAGAGGAGAGGCATGTGCTGGCAGCCCAAAGGGCAATCATCTGCTAGCCTTGAAGTCCTATCCACCTCTACAACATCACTGGAAACTGGGTACTTTATTCCTAAAAAACATTTCTGGGACTGGTGCGCTGCTGGCTCAGCCTACAGCAACCCTCCATCTAGAAAGTGCCCTTCCAAGTTAGCAATAGAGGGCTCTTTGGTTTCAGTAAGGAATGCTGGAAGGTGAGGGTGAGAGTAACATATTTTTTTCTCTTTTACCACATGAATTTTTGTTTTTATGGCCTTCAGAAATGAAGCAATTTTTAACTTAAAAGCAAATATTTTTACTGCTCTTAAAATGCTAGCATTTGAAAACCAATATATACTGGCTGGCAAATAACGTGGGAAATAGACATGCAGAACCTTAATAATGATTGAATATATAAAGTATTTTTCTTTTGTTTTTATGTGACAGCTGGATGAGTTTCAACTTCCTGCTCACAGCACAGGCTCTGAGCTTCCAAATCTGGGGGTTTTCCTTTTCCTACCCCCCGCTCCTCCCCATCTCCCCATCTCCTTCTTGCCTCCTCCTTCCTTTTTGGGAAAACACAAATGTTTTTGATTACATAATAGCTGCAAACTTTATATCTCCCACTTCAGTTGTTACACATCATAAACAGGGGAGTGAACTTCAGACTCCATTAAGACAAAGGTTGGTCTGGATTGTTGGGAGGCCTTTTATGTTGGTATAGTGGGGGGAAAAACGTTTCTTTAGAAAAAGGAAATATAATAGGCCTGGCTAGAGACTGCACTGACTACCAACCACTAACCACTCAGCCTAGAGAATGACAAAAACCTCAATTATGGTCAAGGCAAAAGTGAAGCCCAGAGTTCAGAACCAACACAGCTCCTGCAGGATTCACTTAACCCAATTGGAACTTAATATGTGAGGACCAATAAACATCGAAATGTTAAGCAAGGATAGAAGGAACCTGTATAAAAACACCGAGCAATGTGTACACCATATTGATTCGAATTCTCTCTTCTTTAATCTGGAATTTTCTTTTACATATTCATTTGCAAATAAGCTTCTGTTATTGCCATAGTGCCCAAGTAAACAATTTGGAACCTGCAAGGCAACACTTCTCATTCAGTCATCTACAAGTAGTTATTGAGCACCTACTAGCTACCAGGCACTGTTCTAAATTCTTTTGCTACTTCAATGAAAAAAACTGACAAATGTTTTTACTGGAGAAGACAGAGGCAATTTTAAAAAGCAGCATATGAATATGTTTATTATAGAGTATTTTAGAAGTGATAAATGTTGTGGAACAATAGAACAAAGAAGAATTGTGTGGGAATACTGACTCAGGTAGGGAGATGTGATTTTAAATAGGGTGGTCAGTGGAGGCTATGTTAAAAAAAAAAGTGACATGTGATCCAAGGCAATGTTGAGTCATGGGAGAAGGGAGGATAGTGGTGTTTCCATATTTGAAAAAAATAACTATTGGATAACGTCCTCATTTTTCCTATTTCCTTGGTAACTTTTCATGCTATCTGTTTATCTGACTGCAAATGATTGTCTTTATACCTTACTTGTGAGTACATTTAATTCAATGTAACACAATCATTCTTTACTGAGCCTCTACTACATACCCGATACTGTTTTAGGTGTTGCGGGTGCATCATTAAGAAGAAAGGTGAGATCTTTGGTGGTCCTGGAACCTCCATTCTAGATACGAGAGGCAAACACGTAGAAGAACAAGATGATTTCAGGGAGTGGTAAGGGTTTTACAGAAATAAATAGACTAATAGCAGGTGGCCGGAGGGACATCCCTTGATAGAGTGGTCAGGGCCGGACTCTCTGGCTTGGCCCTCAGATCTAAAGAAGATTATAGTGGACAGGTAAAGAGTTTTCCAAGTTTAAAGAATAGGAAGTACCAAATACATGAGAGTGAGAAGGTCAATTCATTGATCTGCTCTAGGAACAGAAGAAGGCCAGTGTAACCAGGGGAAGGAAAGTGACAAGAGATCACAGTGGACACTTATTATGAGTTGAGTTTTGTCGTTCAAAAAGATGTTGAAGCCCTATCCCCTGTGAATGTGATTTCATTTGGAAATAGAGTCTTTGCAGATGATCCAGCAAAGATGAGTTCATTAGGATGGTCCCTAACCCAGTATGATTGCTATCCTTATAAAAGGAAAAAAGTTGGACTCAGACACATACACAGGGAGAATGCAGCATGAAGATGAAGGAGGATATTGGGGTGATGCATCTATAAGCCAAGGAACTCCAAAGATTGCCAGCAACCACCAGAAGCTGGAGAGAGGCATGGAACAGATTCTTCCTCACAGACCTCAGAAGAAACTAACCCTGCTGAAACCGTGATTTAGAACTTCTAGTCTCCAGAACTGTAAGCCAATGCATTTATTTTGTTGAAGTCACTCAGTTTGTGGTACTGTGTTACAGCAGCCTTAGCAAACGAATGTGAACGAGGACAGATCTCTAGACGTTTAGATTTTAGTATATGTTTAAATAGATCATACTGATGTTGCCATGTTGTCATGGCAGTGCAATCAAGGAGAGCCTGATGATTTCTCCTCGAAACGTCAATAGAGCTTTATTCTTTAGTCATTAAAGACCAACCGTCATACATAGGAGAGCTGACTTGATTTTTGAGGGTTGTTAACATTTAGTATTTTTTAAAGTACCTTTTTGGATAGAGGTTTCAAAAAAACTAACACGCAAATTTTTGAATGCTCAAGTCAATTATGTAATATATAATTTACCCCCTTCTATGATTCAGAAGTATCCATTTCAGCTCACAAAAAATTTAAATTTGAGTGTGATGGGATGTAGGAGGCATTGGAAGTATAAAAATAAATGAAGCTGTGCTCTTGATTATCTTACAGTCTGATGGAGAAGACAGATACCTAAAGAAATAGTATCAATCTTTGGCAGGGAATCGTAAGTAGAGGTATATATGGGCTCTACAGGAGCACAAATGAAGGACTCGGTGGTGCTTTTGTGGTGGAGCTGATACCTGAGCCAAGGATTGAAAGTGAATAACCATCTGCCATAGAAAGGAGAAGCATCATTCCAGAAAAAAGGGAGAGCCTAGCAAACCCACAGATGCACAGCCAGTATCTGTGACTGGCTGCCCTAGAAACAAGAGTGGTGACAGAGACTTGATGGCGAGAAGAGGGGCCTGGTCCTGAAGGTCCTCGGATGGCCAGCCAAGGCCCTTGACTGCTCTGTAGGCAGTGGGGATCCACTGGAGAGAAGTAAGATGAGTCGCACGTTTGTCCATGTATATCAATCAGAGCTCTTTGGTTGCAAACAACTGAAATTAACCCCAACTAAAAAGGAATTGTTAGAATTGAAGGAAAAGCTGAAGAAACAGGACTTGGGAAGGATAATTTAAAGCAGCCCCAAGACTAAGATGGCAAGATGGTAGTGGATAGCCTCATCAGAGATGCAGCAGTTACAACTTTGTTCCTTGAAAAAAAAAAAAGTTATTTTGCCAAAATAACACATGTATAATACATGTGTACAAAACATCAAATGATATTACAGCAATTATATTGTAATAATTAGGAAAAAATCCCATCCTGATTTCAACTCCAAAGAATTACTTTTAACCATTTTATCTGTTTTTCTTTCTAAAATTTATCTCTGTAAGTTTAAAAAATGCGTATTCTGCTAACCAGAATTAAGCATAAAAACATCATTTTCTCAGCCATATGGAGAATAAGTTGGGGGAACTGGTGGAAATGGAAGCAGGAAGATTAGTTGGGAGGTTACTAGGGTAGTAGAGAAGCAATTGTGTCTTGCTTCTATGGCCCTGAATAACTAACATTTACACTATTTCCAAATAATTTACACTGTTTATTTTGAATATAAGCAAGATGGTTATGACAGGATAAAATGTTTATAAATCAGGAAATTAGGTCTATATCCAAAATAGTTGTAATGCAGGCAAAGCATGAATATATATTTTAGGGTTGAAAGAAATCCCTTTAACAGCAAAAGAGGTTTGGAATATATGGGTTTCTAGCTTGTTTACCAGCAGAAATGTGGACTTAGTCAAAGCTTTCATTTATTGACTGGGTAAACTTTTCAAGAAAAATGAAAACAAGCCTTTAATTCATATATTTAAACATGTTTAAAACATACGCATATATATATGCATGAAATACAAATAAGTGTATATATTTGTATATACACATGTGTATTTCATGCATATGTATATATATTTGTATATACACATATTTGTATTTCATGCAAAAAAATATATATATATATTTGAGACTGGGTAATTTATAAAGGAAAGAGGTTTAATTGACTCAGTTTCACATGACTGGGGAAAACTCAGGAAACTTACAATCATGGTAGAAGGTGATTGCCATGCCTTCTTCACATGGTAACAGAAGAGAGAAGTGAAGTGTAAGCACAGGAAAAACTGCCACGTTTAACACCATCAGATCTTGTGAGACTCACTCACTTTCAGGAGAACAGCATGAGGGAAACCAGGTTCCTCATGGGGATCACAATTCAAGATGAGATTTGGATGGGGACACAGAGCCAAATCATATCATCCATATATATATATATAATTTTCATAATCTACACCTTTGCCTTGATATATTCCTGAATTTTGAATCCCCAAACAATGTTAACCATTTAGATTTTGAAAATCAGCACCAATTTGGATGACCACTGAAATGAATAAGCCGTCTGTTTTTATAGGGTTTTCCTAGTGACAAGAAGGGGGAAGAAAAGGACAACTGTGGTCCTAAGTTAGCCATTTCCTTAATCTATTCTGCTAGACTTTTTCATCTGAAGCCTTGATTATTTAAAACCTTACAAAGTTTTTGGACAAAATCCAGAATGTGAAAAATTCCATAGGACAAAACACCAGATTTCTTCAGTGAATAAATGGCAAAGAAAGAGCACAAGGAGGAACCCACAGTTTACAAGAGATATGAAAAAATTGCTACATTCAATGTGTGAACCTTGTTTGGATCCTGATTCAGACAAAACAACTGATCAACTATTAAAAAATACATAAGATAATCAGAAAAACATAAAGAGATTTGATTATATTAAGGAAATATTTTTTACTCTTCATGGATGTAAAAATATTTCACTTATTAATTTTGTTAATGATCCTTACATTTTAAAGATACTTAAGGAAATGGTTTTTTTTTTTTTTTTTTTTGAGACAGAGTCTCATTCTGTCTCCCAGGCTGGAGTACAATGGTATAATCTCGGCTCACTGCAACCTCCGCCCCCCGGGTTCAAGTGATTCTCCTGCCTTAGCCTCCTGAGTAGCTGGGATTACAGGTGCCCACTACCACGCCCAGCTAATTTTTGTATTTTTAGTAGAGACGGGGTTTCACCAGGTTGGCCAGGCTGGTCTCAAGCTTCTGACCTCAAGTGATCACCCACCTCGGCCTCCCAAAGTGCTGGGATTACAGGTGTGAACCACCACACCCAGCCAAGAACACTTCTTTTAATGAGATGACATGATGTCTGGTTTGCTTCATGATAATTGAATGACAGGAGGTAAGAATACAGATGAAACAAAAGTAACTTGAGTTGATGATTAGTGAAGCTGGGGTAGGAGCGGGGAAGCTCATTGTGTTGGCCTCTCTACTTTTGTACCTGTTAAAATTATTCATACTAAAATGTTAAAAATGTTTTTTCATATACAAAATACAGTAATCTCCCTTATCCATGGTTTCGCTTCCTGTGGTTTCATTTACCTGCAGTCAACCATGGTCAGAAAATACGAAATGAAAAATTCCAGGAATAAACAATACACAAGTTTTAAATAGCGGCCATTCTGACTAGCATGATGAAATAACGCAGCATCTCACTTCATCCCTTCTTCATCACAAGAAAAAAGATGAGTATAGTACAATAAGATATTTTGAAAGAGACCACATTCATGTAACTTTTATTATAGTTTATTGTTTTAATTTAGTATTTTGTCATCAGTTACTGTTATTAATTTCTTACTGTGCCTAATTTATAAATTATACTTTATGATAGTTACGTATGCCCAGGAAGGAACACAGTATATATAGGGTTTGATGATATCCATGGGTTCAGGCATCCATTAGGGGTCTTGGAACGCAATCCTCACAGATAAGGGGTGATTACTTCCAATACTATGTTGAATAGGAGTAGTGAGAGAGGTCATCCTGGTCTTGATCCGTTTTTCAAAGAGAATGCTTCCAGTTTTTGCCCATTCAGTATGATATTGGCTGTGGGTTTGTCATCAATAGCTCTTATTATTTTGAGATATGTTCCATCAGTACCTAGTTTATTGAGAGTTTTTAGCATGAAGAGGTGCTGAATTTTGTCAAAGGCCTTTTCTGCATCTATTGAGATAATTATGTGGTTTTTGTCATTGGTTCTGTTTATGTGATGGATTCTGTTTATTGATTTGTGTATGTTGAACCAGCCTTGCATCCCAGGGATGATGCTGACTTGATCGTGGTAGATAAACATTTTGATATGCTGCTGGATTCGGTTTGCCAGTATTTTATTAAGGATTTTCGCATCAATGTTCATCAGGGATATTGGTCTAAAATTCTCTTTTTTTGTTGTGTCTGCCAGGCTTTGGTATCAGGATAATGTTGGCCTCATAAAATGAGTTAGGGAGGATTCCCTCTTTTTCTATTGTTTGAAATAGTTTCAGAAGGAATGGAAATAGTTTCAGAAGGAATTTGTACCTCTGGTAGAATTTGGCTATGAGTCCGTCTGGAACTGGACTTTTTTTTTGTTTGTAGGCTATTAATTACTGCCTCAATTTCAGAGCTTGTTATTGGTCTATTCAGGGATTCGACTTCTTCCTGGTTTAGACTTGGGAGGGTGTATGTATCCAGGAATGTATCCATTTCTTCTAGATTTTCTAGTTTATTTGCTTAGAGGTGTTTATAGTAATCTCTAATGGTAGCTTGTATTTCTGTGGGATCAGTGGATATCCCCTTTATCAATATTTATTGTGTCTATTTTATTCTTGTCTTTTCTTCTTTATTAGTCTGGCTAGCAAGGGGTGATAACTTATCTGAACATAGTGCAAAGCTTTTGGAAAATAATTTAAAACATTAAATTCTATAACCTAAATTGCTATAGGGCATTGTTATAAATATATCTTCAGCTAAAGTGGTTGTTTAAAAATCATGATGGTATTATTATTTATCTAATACTTCCCGCCCAGTTAATTCCAATGTACACATTATTTTGATATACCACTTAGTGATTGATGTGTATTACAATTGTAATCTTATTAAATTAGAACCTGCGATGTCTGTTGTTTTCCACCTCACATCTTTACAGCCTCACCCTAGATTCAAGCCCAGGAAGCTTCCAATTACTTGGGCTGACAGTGTCTCAACTCAGGTGTGCTCTCCTTTTTCTCTCTGCCTTGGGGCTTCTCTGATGTCCCAGCATCGGATGCCAGCATGATACAGTCAGAAGGCGTCCACAGACAGCTGATCTTTAAACAATGGTGGATGAGAAACCATATGTAAACACTTCTTCACTTGGCCTTTGAGTGAACAATTCTGAGGGACATTCTATGTGCTTCTCAAAACATCCTGGTGACATCAAGCCTTATTTACCCATAGAGTGACCAGCTTGGTGTGCACTTTTGTTTTGACTTTGTGTCTTTTTTTGTTTTACTTCCTTGGTTCTCACCCTTCTCCCTAAGACTGTCTGCCAAATAAAATGTTTTACAGAAATTATTGCACACTCTGCCTTTGGAGGGGACATAGCCTAAAATAAGACAGTTTTTGAAAGTTGTATTACACTTGAAGTACAAATTTTTCTCAAAGACAATGTTATAAATTCTAAAACTTATAGCTAAGACACTCGTGTTTATCACTATTCATTTGTATTCCTGTACCTTAGGTATAAAATAGGCTTCCGTTTAAAACTTCAGACAACTATATTCAAGACAGTGTTTTCCAAATCTGAGTGCACATTATAATGATCTAAGGTGATTTCACCATACTTCCCAAAGCAATTTACAGATTCAATGCTATTTCTCTCAAATTACCAATGACCTTCTTCACAGAACTAGAAAAAAACTATTTCAAAATTTATGTGGAACTGAAAAAGAGCCCAAATAGCCAATCCTAAGCAAAAAGAACAAAGCAGGAGGCATCATGCTACATAACTTATACTACAGGGCTACAGTAGCTAAAACAGCATAGAACTGGTACAAAAACAGAAACATAGTCTCAATGCAGTGGCTCATGCCTATAATCGCAGCATTTTAGGAGGTCAAGGAAGGTGAGTTCAGGAGTTCAAGACCAGCCTGAACAATCTGGCAAGACTCTGTACTACAAAAAAATATCAGGGCATGGTGGCATGTGCCTGTGGTCCCAGCTACTTGGGAGACTGAGGTGCAGGGATCACTTGAGCCTGGCGGGGCAGAGGTGGCAGGAAACCCAGATCACGCCACTGCATTCCAGGCTGGGTGACAGAGGGAAACCCTGGCTCAAAATAAAATAAAATCAAAAGCAAGAACAAAAAAACCCGGACACATAGACCCATGGAAATGAATAGAGAGCCCAGACATAAGGCTGCACACCTACAACCATCTGATCTTCGACAAAGCCAACAAAAACAAACAATGGGAAAAGAACTCCCTGTTCAATAAGTGTTACTGGGATAACTGTTTAGCTACATGCAGAAGATTGAAACTGGATCCCTTCCTTACACCATATACAAAAATCAACTCAAGATGGATTAAAGACCTAAATGTAAAACCTAAAACTATAAAAACCCTGGAAGACAACCTAGGAAATACCATTCTGGACAAAGGAGTGGCAAAAATTTCATGACCAAGATGCCAAAAGCAATTTCAACAAAACTGAAAATTGACATATGGGCTCTAGTTAAACTAAAGAGCTTCTGCACAGCAAAAGAAACTATCAACAGAGTAAAAAGACAACAGAATGGGAGAAAACATTTGCAAACTATGCATCTGGTAAAGGTCTAATATCCACCATCTATAAGGAACTCAAATTTCTAAGAAAAACAAAATAATCCCATTAAAAAGTAGGCAAAAGGAGAAGAGGGGCCAAGATGGCCGAATAGGAACAGCTCTAGTCTGCAGCTCCCAGTGAGACCAACGCAGAAGGCAGGTGATTTCTGCATTTCCAACTGAGGTACCAAGTTCATCTCATTGAGACTCGTTAGGCAATGGGTCTAACCCACAGAGGGTGAGCAGAAGCAGGGTGGGGCATCGCTTCACCCTGGAAGTGCAAGGAGCTGGGGGACAGCCCTCCTCCAGCCAAGAGAAGCATGGAGGGACTGTGCTACTCAGCCGGGTTACTATGCTTTTCTCATGGATTTTGCAGTCTGCAGATCAGGAGATTCCCTCATGTGCCTACACCACCAGGACCCTGGGTTTAAAGCATAAAACTGGGCAGCTATTTGGGCAGACACCAAGCTAGCTGCAGGAGTTTTTTTCCATACCCCAGTGGAGCCTGGAACCCCAGCGAGACAGAACCATTCAATCCCCTGGAAAAGGGGCTGAAGCAAGGGAGCCAAGTGGTCTCACTCAGCAGGTCCCACTCCCACAGAGGCCAGCAAGGTAAGAACCACTGGCTTGAAATTCTCACTGTCAGCACAGTAGTCTGAAGTCGACCTGGGACAATCAAGTTTGGTGGGGGGAGGGGCGTCCACCATTACTGAGGCTTTAGTAGGCAGTTTGACAGTGCTAAGGAGGCTGGGAGGTCTGGACTGGGCGGAATTCACCACAGAACAGCAAATTGGCTGTGGCCAGACTGCTTCTCCAGATTCCTCCTCACTGGGCAGGGCATATCTGAAGGAAAGGTAACAGCACCAGTCAGGGGCTTACAGACAAAACCCCCATCTTCCTGGGACAGAGCACCTGGGGGAAGAGGGATTTAATCTTTCCTGCCTGCCAGCTCTGAAGAGAGCAGCTGATCCTGACAAGAGGGGTTCTCCCAGCACAGGGTAGCAGCTCTGCTAAGGGACAGATTGCCTCCTCAAGTGTGTCCCCGACCCCCATGCCTCCTGACTGGGAGAGACCCCCCAGCAGGGGTCGACAGACACCTCATACAGGAGAGCTCCAGCTGGGGCCAGTGCTCCTCTGGGATGAAGCTTCCAGAGGAAGGAGTAGGCAGCAATATTTGCTGTTCTGCAGCTTGCACTGGTGATACCCAGGTGAACAGGGTCTGGAGTGGACCTCCAGCAAATTGCAGCAGACCTGCAGAAAAGGAGCCTGACTGTTAGAAGAAAAACTAACAAACAGAAAGCAACAACATCAACATCAACATAAAGGACCCCCACAAAAAAACCCCATTAAAAAATCATCAGCCTCAAAGATCAAATGTAGATAAACCCATGAAGATGAGGAAAAACCAGTGCAAAAATGCAGCAAATTCCAAAAACAGGAATGCGTATTGTCTTCTAAATGATCACAACTCCTCTCCAGCATAGGCATAAAACTAGACAGAGAATGAGATTGATGAATTGACAAAAGTAGGCTTCAGAAGGTGGGTAATAACAAACTTCTCCGAGCTAAAGGATCATGTTCTAACCCGATGCAAGGAAGCTAAGAACCTTGGTAAAAGGTACAGGAACTGCTAACTAGAATAACCAGTTTAGAGATGAACAAAAATGACCTGATGGAGCTGAAAACCATAGCATGAAAACTTTGTGAAGCTTAATCAAGTATCAATAGCAGAATTGATCAAGCAGAAGAAAGGATATCAGAGATTGAAGATCAACTTACTGAAATAAGGCAAGATTAGAGAAAAAAGAATGAAAAGGAATGAACAAAGCCTCCAAGAAATACGGGACAATGTAAAAAGACTGAAACTATGAATGATTGGTGTACCTGAAAATGATGGGGCGAATGTAACCAAGCTGGAAAACACACTTCAGGATATTATGTAGGAGAACTTCCCCAACCTAGCAAAACAGATCAACATTCAAATTCAGGAAATACAGAGAACACCACTAAGATACTCCTCAAGAAGAGCAATGCCAAGACACCTAATCATCAGATACTCCAAGGTTGAAATGAAGGAAAAAATATTAAGGGCAGCCAGAGAGAAAGGTCAGGCTACCCACAAGGGGAAGCCTATCAGAATAACAGCAGATCTCTCTGCAGAAATGCTACAAGCCAGAAGAGAGTGGGGACCAATATTCAACATAATTAAAGATAATAATCTTCAACCCAGAATTTTATATCCAGCCAAACTAAGCTTCAAAAATGAAGGAGAAATAAAATCCTTCACAGACAAGCAAATGCTGAGGGATTTTGTCACCACCAGGCCTGCCTTGCAAGAGCTCCTGAAGGAAGCAGTAAATATGAAAAGGAAAAACTGGAACCAGCCACTCAAAAACACACAAAAATATAAAAACCAATGACACTATGAAAAAACTGCATCAACTAATGTGCAAAATAACCAGCTAGTATCATGATGAAGGATCAAATTCACACATAACATTAACCTTAAATGTAAAAGGGCTAAGTGACCCCAATTAAAAGACATAGACTGGAAAATTGGATAGAGTCAACACTCATTGGTGTGCTGTATTCAGGAGACCCATCTCATGTGCAAAGACACATATAGGCTCAAAATAAAGGGATGGAGGAATATTTACCAAGCAAATGGAAAGCAAAAAAAAATTTAAAAAAAAAATCAGAGATTGCAATGCTAGTCTCAGATAAAAACAGACTCTAAACCAACAAAGATCAAAAAAGACAAAGAAGGGCATTATATAATGGTAAAGGGATCAATGCAACAAGAAGAGCTAACTATCCTAAATATATATATGCTCCCAAATACAGGAGCACCCAGATTCATAAAACAAGTTCTTAGAGACCTACAAAGATACTTAGACTCCCACACCATAATAATGGGGGCTTTAACACTCCACTATCAATATTAGCTCAATAAGACAGAAAATTAACAAGGTTATTCAGGATTTGAACTCAGCTGTGGAATAAGTGGACCTAATAGACATCTATAGAACTCTCCACCTCAAATCAACAGAATATACATTCTTTTCAGCACCATATTGCACTTATTGTAAAATTGACCACATAATTGGAAGTAAAACACTCTGCAGAAAATTCACAAGAATGGAAATCATAACAAACAGTCTCTCAGACAACAGTGCAATCAAATTAGAACTCAGGATTAAGAAACTCACTCAAAACCACACAACTACATGGAAACTGAACAACCTGGTCCTGAATGAGTACTGGGTAAATAATGAAATTAAGGGAAAAACAAAGAAGTTCTTTGAAACCAATGATAACAAGGAGGCAACATACCAGAATATCTGGGACACAGCTAAAGCAGTGTTAAGAGGTAAATTTATAGCACTAAATGCCTACATCAGAAAGCTGGAAAGATCTAAAATCAACACCATAACATCACAATTAAAAGAACTAGAGAAACAAGAGCAAACAAATTCAAAAGCTAGCAGAAGACAAGAAATAACTAAGATCAGAGAAGAAGGAAAGAGATAGAGACATGAAAACCCTTTCAAAAAATCAATTAATCCAGGAGCTGGTTTTTTGAAAAGATTAACAAAATAGAAAGACTGCTAGCTAGACTAATAAAGAAGAAAAAAGAGAAGAATCAAATAGACACAATAAAAAATGATAAAGGGGATATCACCACTGATCCCACAGTAATACAAACTACCATCAGAGAATACTATAAACACCTCTACATAAATACACTAGAAAATCTAGGAGAAATGGATAAATTCCTGGACACATCCACCCTCCCATGACAAAACCAGGAAGAAGTCGAATGCCTGAATACATCAATAACAAGCATTGAAAATGAGGCAGTAATTAATAGCCTACCAACCAAAAAAAGCCCAAGACCAGATGGATTCACAGCCAAATTCCACAGAGGTGCACAGAGAAGCTGGTACCATTCCTTCTGAAAATATTCCAAACAGTAGAAAAAGAGGACTCCTCCCTAACTCATTTTATGAGGCCAGCATCATCCTGATACTAAAACATGGCAGAGACCCAACAAAAAAAGAAAATTTCAGGCCAATATCCCTGATGAACATTGATGCAAAAGTCCACAATAAAATACTGGCAAATCAAACCCAGCAGCACATCAAAAACTTATCCACCATGATCAAGTCAGCTTCATCCCTGGGATGCAAGACAGATTCAACCTACAGGAATCAATAAGCAGAATCCATCAGATAAACAGAACCCATGACAAAAACCACACAATTATCTCAATAGATACAGAAAAGGCCTTGGATACAATTCAAAATCCCTTCATGCTAAAAATTCTCAATAAACTAGGTATTGATGGAACATATCTCAAAATAATACAAGCTATTTATGACAAACCATAGCCAATATCATAGGAAATGGGCAAAAGCTGGAAGCATTCCCCTTCAAAACTGGCACAAAGCAAGAATGCCCTCTCTCACCACTCCTATTCAACATAGTATTGGAAGTTCTGGCCAGGGCAATCAGGCAAGAGAAAGAAATAAAGGGTATTCAGATAGCAAGACAGGAAGTCAAATTGTCTCTGTTTGCAGATGACATGATTGTATATTCAGAAAACCTCATTGTCTCAGCCCAAAAACTCCTTAAGCTGATAAGCAGCTTCAGCAAAATCTCAGGACACAAAACCAATGTGCAAAAATCACAAGCATTCTTATACATCAATAACAAAAAAACAGAGAGCCAATTCATGAGTGAACTGCCATTCATAATCACTACAAAGAAAATAAAACACCTAGGAATACAACTTACAAGGGATGTGAAAGACCTCTTCAAGGAGCACTACAAACCACTGCTCAAGGAAATAAGAAAGGACACAAACAAATGGAAAAACATTCCATGCTTATGGATAGGAAGAATCAATATTGTGAAAATGGCCATACTGCCCAAAGTAATTTATAGACTCAATGCTATTCCCATCAAGCTACCGTTGACTTTCTTCACAGAATTAGAAAAAACTGCTTTAAATTTCATATGCAGCCAAAGAAAAGCCAATATAGTCAAGACAATCCTAAGCAAAAGAACAAAGATGGAAGAATGAGACTACCTGACTTCAAACTATACTACAAGATTACAGTAACCAAAACAGCATGGTACTGATACTAAAACAAATATGTAGACCAATGGAACAGAACAGAGACCTCAGAAATAACAGCACACATCTACAATCATCTGATCTTTGACAAACCTGACAAAAACAAGCAATAGGGAAAGTATTCCCTATTTAATAAATGGTGCTGAGAAAACTGGCTAGCCATACACAGAAAACAGAAACTGGATCCCTTCCTTATGCCTTATACAAAAATTAACTCAAGATGGATTAAAGTCTTAAATGTAAAACTCCAAACCATGAAAACTCTAAAAGAACACCTAGGCAATACCATTCAGGACATAGGCATGGGCAAAGACTTCATGACTAAAACACCAAAAGCAATGGCAACGAAATCCAGAATTAACAAGTGGAATCTAATCAAACTAAAGAGCTTCTGCACAGCAAAAGAAACTATCTTCAGAGCGATCAGGCAACCTACAAAATGGGAGAAAATTTTTGCAATCTACCCATCTGACAAAAGTCTAACATCCAGAATCTACAAGGAACTTCAAGAAATTTACAGGAAAAAAATAAACAGCCCCATCAAAAACTAAGCCAAGAATATGAACAGACATTTCTCAAAAGAAGACATTTATGTGGCCGACAAACATGAAAAAAAAAAAAAAGCTCATCATCACTGGTCATTAGAGAAATGCAAGTCAAAATTGCAATGAGGTACCATCTCACACCAGTTAGAATGGCAGTTATTTAAAAGTCAGGAAACAGATGCTGGAGAGGATGTGGTGAAATAGGGGCACTTTTACACTGTTCATGGGAGTGTAAATTATTTCAACCATTGTGGAAGACAGTGTGGCAATTCCTCAAGAATCTAGAACCAGAAATACCATTAGACCCAGCAATCCCATTACTAGGTATATACCCAAAGGATTATAAATCATTCTACTGTAAAGACACGTGTGCACATACGTTTATTGCAGCACTATTTATAGTAGCAAAGACTTGGGGAACCAATCCAAATGCCCATCAATGATAGACTGGAAAAGAATATGTGACACATATATACCATGGAATACTATGCAGCCATAAAAAAGAATAAGTTCATGTCCTTTGCAGGGACATGGATGAAGCTGGAAGCCATTATTCTCAGCAAACTAACACAGGAAGAGAGAACCAAACACCACCTGTTCTCACTTGTAAGTGGGAGTTGAACAATGAGAATACATGGACACAGGGAGGGGAACATCACACACTGGGGCCTGTTGGGGGGCGGGAGACAAGAGGAGGGAGAGCATTAAGACAAATACCTAATGCATGTGGGGCTTAAAACGAAGATGACGGTTTAATGGGTGCAGCAAACCACCATGGCACATGTATACCTATGCAACACACCTGCACATTCTGCCCATATATCCCAAAACTTAAAATAAGATTTTTTAAAAGTGGGCAAAAGACATGAAAAGACACTTTTTAAAAGAAGACTTACATGCAGCCAGCAAGCATATGAAAAAAAGCTCAATATTACTGATTATTAGAGAAATGCACATCAAAACCACAATGAGATACCATCTCACACCAGTCAGAATGGCTATTAAAAAGTCAAGGCCGGGCGCAATGGCTCATACCTGTAATCCAAGCACTTTGGGAGGCCAAGGCAAGTGGATCATGAGGTCAAGAGATCAAGACCATCCTGGCCAACATGGTAAAATGCTCTACTAAAAATGCAAAAATTAGCTGGGCCTGGTGGCGCACGCATGTAGTCCCAGCTACTCAGGAGGGTGAGGCAGAATAATCACTTGAACGCGAGATGCGGAGGTTGCAGTGAGCCAAGATCACACCACTGCACTCCAGCCTGGTGACAGAATGAGGCTCTGTCAAAAAAAAAAAAAAAAACAAAGTCCAAAATAACACATGCTGGCAAGGTTTTGGAGAAAAACCTTGGAGAAAAGGGAATCTTTATACACTGTTGGTAGGAGTGTAAATTAATTCAACCATTGTGGAAGGCACTGTGGCAATTTCTCAAAGACCTAAAAACAGAACCACCATTCAATCCAGCAATCCCATTACTGGGCATATACCCAAAGGAATAGAAATCATTCTGCTATAAAGACACATGCACGTCTATGTTCACTGCAGCACTATTCACAATAGCAAAGACATGGAGTTAACCTGAATGTCCATCAGTGGTGGACTGGACAAAGAAAACGTACTGCATATACACCATGAAATACTACACAGCCATAAAAAATGAATGAGATCACGTCTTTTGCAGCAACACAAATAGAGCTGGAGATCATTAGTCTAACTAAACTTACACTGTCACAGAAAACCACATACCATGTGTTCTCACTTGTAAGTGGGAGCTAAACATTGAGTGTATATGATCACAAAGAAGAGAACAGACACCAGAACCTACTTGAGGATGGAGGGTGAGAGGAGGGTAAGGATTGAAAAAGTACCTATCAAGTATTATGCCTCTTTCCTGCATGATGGAATACTCTGTACATCACACCCTCATGACATGAGTTTACCTGTATAACAAACCTGCACATGTACCCCTGAACCTAAATTGTAAGTTTAAAAAAAACCCACAAATTCTTTTTGAAAGTATTATATTAATAATAATGATAATAATAATAATAATCCAGGTGATTCTAATGCTCAGGCAAATTTGAGAATCACCCATCTAGAAGACTATATACTAGGGAAGAATATCTCCTGAGATTCACAGGAAAATTATCTTGCCTTCAAGTGAGATTATAATCCATTTTTTTCCGGATTGGTTTAGATATTAAGGACACAGAATCTACTACATCTTTTAAACATAGAAGGTTCTTCTTTATAGCTATTTTGAATCCTTTATGTCACAGTTTAAGATTTTTCTTCTGTTTCATCCTGAAGGAAAGTGAAAACAGTTTGGATATTTCGTATCAAAATATAAAGTCTGTATGCTGTTAAATCTCCTTTGATTATTTTTCTAGGTTAGAAAGTCCCTTTCCCTTTCATCTTTCCTCATGTCTCATTTTGCAGCTCTTTACATCATCCTTATAGGTCCAAACCCCTCTTCATGTACTTACAAAATTGAACCCATTTTTCAAACCCTGAAAAAGGTCTGAACAATACTTTTAAAAACTTTTCTAGTAAAATTTCAGGGTTAAAAGTCATGAACAGAAATAGTTATATGTCTTGAAACTGAACAATTCCATTCCATTTATCCAGGATGATCAAGGGGTAACTAAGGCACTTGGAACCAGATCCCTGCTCTGTGAGATACTTGTGATAGGACACAGCAGTAGTTCTCAAACTTTACCATGCATCAGAATTGCCTGGGAGGACTTGTTATATATGGATTGCTGGGACTGATCAACCTTCAGAATTCCTAATTCAGCATATCTGACTGGAGCCTGAGAATTTATATTTCTAACCTGTTTCTAGGTGATGCTGCTGCTGGTCCAGAGACCACACATGAGAACCACTGGACTAGGGAGATTTGTACATCATAGACACATTGGTTTCCCTTGACACAGAATGGATCTCAGAAGTCAAGTGTAATTTTGCAGATTTGGACACTGGGGTTTAAGGAAGCCAAGTGACATTGCTTGAGGCTATGAAGCAGAACTAAAAGCTCTCTGCTCCCATCTCAGAGCTTGCTGATTCTACATTACTCTGCTGAACCAGTCCCTGTGCCCATGACTCCCATCGTCCCAATAATGTTTGAGGTCTATTAATGTTTCCAAAAGTTAAAGATAGGTCTTTGACTTATCAAAAAATGATATTAACCATTCTGCATAAAAATCTTTCTAAACTGTATTATATTCTTCTGGACCTCACATAGAGTATGTAGGACATACTTGAACCCATTTTTTTTTTTTCAGTGAGTGGTCACTACTATGGTGGGAAGAGTAGGTTTGGTAGGGGAAGGGCAGATACCAAGAGCTCATTCTGGACATATTAAGTTTGAGATGTATATTAGGTGTCTAAGTTAAAATACAAGTAGGAGCTAGAAAATATTGATCTGGAGCTCAGGGGAAAAGTCTAGAATAGAGATATTAATTTGTAAGTCATTAGGACATAAATACATTTTAAAGACCTTTGTTGTACTACATTATCTAAACTCTGAGAAGAGGTAGAGAGGAGAAGAAATACAAGGACCAAGTCCTTAGGGTACTCCAGCACTTAAAGACTGGAAAAATGAGGAATTAACAAAGACCAAGAAGGTAAAACCAGAGAAACCAATATAACCAAACCAATATGAGAGCAGGTTGGATTTATAGTACAGCTGCAGATAGTGTATAAATACAAAATTGCCAGACGTTGGGGCTTCAATTCAGATGACATCTATTTCCTCAATGAAATAGGAAGCAAGTCAATGAACATGAATATAAATCTGAAATGAGACTAATCAGTATGGCTGTGTGTTTTTCTCCAGCCGTATTCAGTTGTATGGGGGCAGGCAGGGACTAGACAGTTATGTTCAACTTTCTAAGTTAAATCTAGGAAAATATAGGAAAGTAGTTGATATACAAGGGCATTAAGGATGTTTGCCAGGGAATTATTAAAATTTAATGGTGTAACTAAAGCTGGTTTAAGAGTGAAGTAAAGACAGAAGAGGTTAGGGGGAATGAAAAGGTGGTAAAATCAATGATTCTCCCCTCTGAGCTTCAGTTTTCTCATTTGCAAAATGAAGTTTCCTAAAACTACTTCTTCCTCTAGACCATAAGCCTCCTAAAGGTTATAGCCGTGTTTTATGTATTTTGGCACATCTATTGCCTGATGTAGTATTTGGATTATAAAAGATGTTCAATACTTTCAAAAAGTCACTAAGTGAGTGAGAATCTTAGAAAAAAAAGTAAGCATTTTAATAAACAGCAAAACTACATGCAAATGAAGTAAACAGTAAACAATGTCAAGCAACAAATGGTACTCCAAGCTCTATTTTTAGAGAGGGAATACAATTGATTCTGTGAGGCATTTAATATAAGGTAAAAGAATGAGGTCATGTGGGAAAAGGCTAGAGTGCTACATGAAGGTACATAGGGAACCAGCACACTCCTGAGTATATTTCCCATTTCTCCAAATATCATGTGTGGTAAACTGAACCATGACCCCTCAAGAGGCCTTCATCCTAATCCCTGGTGCCTGTGAATATTACCTTATATGGCAAAAGAGACTTTGCAGGTGTGATTAAATTAAATATCTTGAGATAAAGATGTTATGCTGGATTATCCAAGTGGGCCCAATGTTATCATAGGGATTCTTTTAAGAGGGAGGCAGGAGATGAGGGAGACCAAAAGTGATGTGGTAACAGATGAAGAAGGATAGAGAGAAAGGGATTTGAAGATACTGTGCAGCTGGCTTTGAAGATATAGGAACATGGCCATGAACCCAAGGATGTAAATGGCCTCTAGAAGGTGGAAGAGACCAAGAAATGAATTCTCCCCTAGAGCCTCCAGAAAGAACCAATCCTCCTGGCACCTTGACTTTAACTCAATTAAAATTTATTTCAAACTTCTGGTCTCCAGAACGATAAGATAATAAATCTTCATTGTCTTTGTGGTAATTTGTTATAATGGCAATAGGAAACTAACATGCATGTTTTCATATAGAATTTAAAAGAGAATTAATGAAAATTTAATTAAAAGTAAAGATCAATATATGTGACTCTCTTGCCAGTGTACTACAAATGCCAGCTGGTTTTAGCAAATGCAGTTATTTGACTGAGGATAATTTTGAGGTAGAAGACACTTTGGGAGTGGAATAAAAATTATTCTTCATATTTTAGGGTAGAGGAAACATGATTAGGTAGTTGATAAAACTCTCCAGGGCCACTCAAATATAAAGTTTCTTGCCTTTTTTCACTACTTCCTCATGGGATCAGGTGATTTTCTCCTACAGTGCACTTTGGGACAACAACCCTTTTCCTTTATCCTTCACGCATTCTCTTATTCTCTAACAGGCCATCACAAAACTGTTTAGGTGGCAAGGACATTAATGACCATTTTGTTATACAAATTACACCTTTGTAAGTAGATAGCATTTCACAACTTACCATATTAATCAGGTTCTCCCAGCCCCCTCTAATTCAGTTCCACTCTGCTGGACTGTGCCATTTTTAATCCTATTGCTCTGTACTGGACACTAGACAAATCCTTGAGTTGGTGGAAGATGAATGAAAGAAAACATGATGAACCAACTGAACCGGAAAAAGTGATCAAAGAAAAGAGCACCCCAGGCCTAAAAAATCACAGTCCTCTCTATAGACCTAATTGAAAGTATGTGATTCAAAATTGCTGTTGCTCAAAATGACCAAGCTAGTCTCAGGAGCTTTGCTAATGACTTTGCCATCTGGGAAGGCAGAGAACTTAAAAGATAATTATTTTGGGGGTGAAGGGGCTAGCACAAGATTACAAGAATGTTAAATGTAAACGAAAAGCTTTGGCCATAGCAAACACTGAAAAACTGTCCACAGGAATAGCTTACCTAAAATCCAATTAAAACAGTAAGGCCCCTTATTTAATTGCCCTTAAATAGGAAGTCCAGCCCCTAAAATGTATGCCTAAGGGTGACAGAACTCTTCACTGAAACTTCTCCTATAAGGAACCGTAAGTCACTCTGTGGATCCCAGAGCAAGGAGATCACCTAATATATGAGCTCCCCTCTAGAACTCACTTATACTGGGAAATGGATTAGGATAGTGATGTAGCTTTGAAATCCCCTGCTTACTGTGAGAAACACTTAAGCTGGTTAGGATACAGTCAGGACTACCTACCACTCACAAGGAGACAACCAGAGAAATTTAAATAAATGCTTTCAAATGCATTAAGGACCCACAAGCCTCAATAGAAAGTAAAAAAGACAACATGTAGAATTTTTGCTATATGTTCCTTGAAATGATAAAGTGATAGTTACTCCTTTTATAATAATTTAGATTCAGGTCAACTCCATAGTATCAAGTCATGAATATTCTGTAACTCTGTAGAAACTACAAAAACTGAAGGAATGGTGGCCTGAATTTTTTTGGTGGGGAGCGGTGTTTCTTAGTTCTTCCTAGCACCTCTGTAACAAATTTTCCTTCTCTATTCAATCTGTTTCAGGGGTAAGGGTGGTAAGTAAGAATCATTTGCTTCATTGCTCTAGTAAGCCTGTGTTTAAGGAATGATGTCAAATCTGGCATATATGCTAGAGTAGGACAAATATTTGGAGTCATTATAAGTTGTTCAAACCCTCTCAGCATCTGCTATATTGCTTTTAAATAAAATGTGTCACAAGACTTGCACTTCCTACCTAGGCAGAATAATAAGGACAATATTTACCATTTTCTATGGAAAAACAATATAACCAGTCAAAATATATGAAACAATAATTTTTAAGATACTGGATATTAAGGAACAGAGAAAAATGGTCCCACAAAAACAGAAAATGAATAAGGTAAGCCCTACAATTACCTCAGATTTCTGTCTTGTGAGAGTCGCCAGTCCATAGCACATGAAGAGAGAATCCAGGTAGAGTTCAGGGGACTCCCTGAGTTGAAGAGACAAAACTAAAAGTCCAGGGAGACCAACGTAGCTACAGTTCACAAGACAGAACCAGAAAGTACATAGCTGCACAAAGGAAGAAGTCCAAGGACTAGCGAAGTGTCCCCCTTGAGTATTCATTAGAGTACTGATCAATGCATGCACGTAAAGAAACCAACCAAGCGAGGGAAATAAGTACCTGAAAAGTTTAATGATAATAGTATGTGGCAATCACACAGGACTTGGAAGAGTTTCTGCCCTTATCACCCATAGGAAAATGTCAAAATTTACAATGAATTAAAAAGAGTACATGGGAGGGTCTTGCCTTTGTGGTATGCAATAATTAGCAATAGATCAAATAATACTCTGGTCCCATGTAACAAATCTTAAAAGTTGTATACAAAAAGATAAACTGTTTCTAAGTAACCTAACTGCATCCCAAAAGAAAGCTCAAATATACTTAGAGGGATACAAAAAATATCCAGTACCCAGAAAAGTAAAATTCACAATGTCTGGCACCCAATCAAAAATTATCAGGAATGCAAAGAAGCAGGAAAATTCAATCCATGATGAGGAGAGAAAACAGTATATTGAAATTGACACAGAACTGGCACACATGTTTGAATTAGCAGACAAGGATATAAAAACATTTACTGTAACTGCATTCCATATGTTCAGAGAATTATGTAAAAACATAAAAGAAATTTTTAAAAACCTAATCAAACTTCTAGTGATGAAAACAAAAATGTCTGCTAATAAATACACTGGATGAAATTAGAAGCAGATAGGACCTTACAGAAAGAAATATAAGTGAATTTGAATATGAATCAGTGAGCTATGGAGCAACTTCAATCATCATTTATACATGTATCTGAAAGAGAGAAAAGGAAATGCAAAAGAGATAATTGAAGAAATAATGGTCATTTAAAAAACTGATGAAAAATGTAAAGCCAGATATCCAAGAAGCTCAATTAATTGCAAGTACAAAAAATACGAGGAAAAAAACTATACCTACCAAGGCAAATCATAATCTTTGTGAAGATTTTTAACTACTAATTCAGTGTTCTTATATCTTATAATAAAGACTAGAACTATTCAAATTGTTTGTTTCTTCTGGAGGGAGTTTTAGTAATTTGTGTCTATCAAAAAAATTGGTTCATTTTATTTAAGTTGTTGATCTGTTGGATTCTACCAAACATGAAAGGAAGAAGTGTTGCGGGAAGTCAGGGGCCCCAAACAGAGGGACCGGCTGGAGCCATGGCAGAGGAACATAAATTGTGAAGATTTCATTTTAATATGGACACGTATCAGTTCCCAAAATTAATACTTTTATAATTTCTTATGCCTGTCTTTACTGCAGTCTCTGAACATAAATTGTGAAGATTTCATGGACATTTATCAGTTCCAAAATAATACTCATAATTTCTTATGCCTGTCTTATTTTAATCTCTTAATCCTGTTATCTTCATAAGCTGAGGATGTACATCACCTCAGGACCACCATAATTGTGTTGACTATAAAAATTGATTGTAAAACGTGTGTTTGAACAATATGAAATGAGTGCACCTTAAAAAAGAACAGAATAGCAGCAATTTTCAGGGAAGAAGGGAAGATAACCATAGGGTCTGACTGCCTGTGGGGTTGGGCAGAATAGAGCCATATTTTTCTTCTTGAAGAGAGCCTATAAACAGATGTGCAAGTAGGGAAGATATTGCTAAACTCTTTCCCAGCAAGGAATACTAATAATTAATACCCTGGGGAAGGAATGCATTCCTTAGGGGAGGTCTATAAACGGCCACTCTGGGAGTGTCTGTCTTATGCAGTTGAGATAAGGACTGAAATATGCCTTGGTCTCCTGTAGTACCCTCAGACTTATTAGGGTGGGGAAAAAAACCCACCCTGGTGAATTTGAGGTCAGACCGGTTCTTTGCCCTCAAACCCTGTTTTCTGTTGTTTAAGATGTTTATCAAGACAATATGTGCACAGCTGAACATAGGCACTTATCAGGAGTTTTTGATTTCACCCTTTGCTTTGTGATCTTTGCTTTGCTCTTTGCCTTGTGTTCTTTATTGGCCTCAGAAGCATGTGATCTTTGTTCTCCTTTTTGCCCTTTGAAGGATATGATCTTTGTGACCTACTGCCTGTTCATACACCCCCTCCCCTTTTGAAGTTCTTAATAAAAACCTGCTGGTTTTGCAGATCAGGTGGGCATCATGGACCTACCGATATGTGATGTCACTCCCGGTGGCCCAGCTGTAAAATTTGTACTCTTTCTCCTTATTTCTCAGACCAGCTGACACTTCGGGAAAATTAAAAGGACCTACATTGAAATATTGGGGGTGGGTTCCCCCAAAAAAGAAGTAATACCAATTCTGTACAAACTCTTTTAGAAAAATTAAAGAGAAAAGAATATTTCCCAATTTATTATTTGGTTTTAGTATTATTAGGATTTCAATCCACAAAAAAGACATAAAGAAAGATAATGATAATCTAATATTTATAAACAAAAATGCAAAAATTCTAAACAACACTTTATTCAAGCAAATGCAACAATACAAAACAAAAAAATATATACCATGAACAAGTGGGGTTTGCTCCATGAATGCAAGGTTGGTTTAACATAAAAAATCAATTTGTGTAGTTCACCATATTAAACTATAAAAACTAAACCATATATCACCTGAATAGATTCAGGAAAAGCACATGTCAATATCCACATCCATTAATAATCAAAACTCTCAATAAAATAGGAACAGAAGAAAACTGTCTTTACTTGAAGAAGGGAATCTGTGAAAGATACATTGCTAACATCATCCTTAATGGTGAAAAATTAGATGTCTTCCCCTTAAGTAACAAAAGATAATAAAAATGCCCACTCTACCACTTCTCTCTATCATTATACTGGAGGCTGTACCTAGTCAGTGAAACCTAGTAAGAACAATAAATGAAAGTTATCTAGATGGAAAGGAAAAAATAAAACTGTATTTGTTCACAGATAATATAGCAATCTATGAAGAGAGTCATATGGAATTTATGAAAATGCTACTAGAACTAATGAGTGAGTTTAGCAAGATTATAGTATACAAGATTAATAAACAAAAATAAATGGTATTTCTATATACTAGAAACAAGAAATAAATTGAAATAAAAATATCATTTACAATAGCATCAGAAAATATGAACTACTGAGGGATAAAGCTGACAAAAGATTTACAAAATCTATACACTAAAAGCTATAAAATATTGCTGAAATTAAAGAAGACCCAAGGAAATGGAGAGAGATATTGTATCTGTGAGTAAAGAAAATCAAATAGTTAAGACATCAAATCTCCCCAAATTGATCTATAGATTCAATAGATTCAAACTGCCAGCAGGTCTTTTTAAAACAATAGAGAAGCCGAGTATAAAATTCATATGAAATTGCAAAGAACATAAAATAAACAAAACATCTTTAGAATAGAATAAAGTTTTAAAGTCAGGACTTATTTACAGCTACATAAATCATGACATTGTGGTATTTGCATAAAGATATAAAAATAAATCAATGAAAAATAATATAGTTCAAAAATAGATACACACATATATAGACAACTGATTTTTCTACAAAGATTTCCAAGGCAATTCTGCGGAGAAGGGATACTGTTCAACAACTGGTTCAGGAGCAGTTGAATATTCAAATACAAAGTATGACTATTATCATACTTTTTATCATATGTATAAACTAAAAAATTATCACAGAACTAAATATAAATCCTAAAACTATAGAACTTTCTGAAGAAAAAAATAGGTGAAAATCTTTGTGACCTTAGATTATGCTAAGATTTCTTAGATAGGAAACCAAAAGCATGATCCGTAAAACAGGCCCCCAAAAGTGATAGATTCATGAGAATTAAATATTTCTGCTCTTTGAAAGATGCTGTTAAGAACATGAAAAAACAAGCCACAGAATGAGAGAAAATATTTGCAAATAATACATCTAAAAAAGAATTTGTATTCAAAATCTATAAAGAACACATAAAAGTTAGCAATAAGAAAACAAACAACCTAATTTTAAAAATGAGAAAAGATTTGAACACACACTTCATCAAAGATATCTGCGTGGCAAATAAGAACACAGAAAGATGCTCAGTATCATTAGTCATTAAGGAAATCCAAATTAAAACCACATCACTAGACATCTATTAGAATGTGTAACATTAAACAGACTGACCACACCCAATATTGGTGAGGAAGTGGAGGAACTGGAATAGCTGATGGAAATGCAAAATGATGCAATCATTTTAGAAAACAGTCTGGCAGTTCCTTAAAAAGTTAAATATACACCAACCATGTTATTTCTACTCTTTCATAGAAATGAAAGCATATATGCATACAGAGACTTGTACACAAATATTCATAGCAGGTTTATTTGTAATAACCAAAAACCAGGAAACAATTCAAACATCCATCAACAGGAGAATGGACAAGCAATGTGTGTTATAGCCATACAATGGGCTACTACTCAGAAGTAAAAAGAAATGAACTCTTGATAAATGCAAAAATAAGGATGTATTTCAAAATAATTATAATGAATGAAAGAAGCCAACAATAAGAGAACATGTATTGTATAATTATATTTATATGAAACTCAAGAAAATCCAAACTAATCTATAGTCAGAGTAAAAGATCAGTGGTTGCAAGGGGAAAAGGAACAGGGAGGAGGGACTGCATGGGCGAGAGAACACTTGTGCGTGACTGACATACTGCACTCTCTTGATTATGTTGGTGGTTTCAAACATATATACATTTATCAAAGTCTATTAAACTGTGTACTTTAAATACTTGAAATTTGTGTCAATTAAACTTCAATAAAGCTTTAAAAAGATCCATTTTTCTCAATTGTTTACCTGCCTTTTTCAGTGCTGAAAATTGAACCTTAATTAAATATTTGCTTTCTGTCCCCTATTTCTCCCAGAAACTTACCTTTTGCTTAAAATTCTAAAAAAAAGAATGACTCCAGCTCACAAAGATCTCGGGGATGTTACCAGTCCACTTAACTGTTGATTAAGAGTATTTCCAACTCTCAGTTTTATGTTTCACGAACTTTGCATATCAAGCTAAGCAAAGAACTATAAGTTGATTATTACAGAAATTGTCATAGATATATATCTTCCTGGGGCATAAAAGCCACCAAATTACACTCATTTTTTGTGGAAGACAAAAACTTTCTGTATATTATCTCCATTCACCCATTATTCATTAATTCAAACAAGGGATAATTATTGAATGCCTACTACATGCTAGGCACTATGATATTGTTGAGTGCCTGCTACATACTAGATAGGTACTATGTTCAGTATTTAGTCCTTAAAACTCTGGTGTGTAGGTATTTATTATTACCAATTTATAGATTAGCAAAGTGAGAATCATAAAGGTTAAACAAATGCCAAATTTTATGCTACCTAGGACACAGGAAATCTTGGAATAGTGATTTTTTTTAACAAAAAATATATAATTAAAAAATCTCTTCCTCCTAGTCATCCACAGGTCTTTCTCTGGTTCTCTGGTTTCGTAGAGATGAGTATTTGTCAACTACATATTCACACACACACACACACACACACACTCTCTCTCTCAGAGTTTTTTAAGGCATTTGAAATATTTTTAGTTTTGTTACTTTATTCCCATTCACCAGGACTATTTTCATTCATTTGAGACTCTGTAGTTTTAAGGTTGTGTCTAGCTTCCAACCTTCCCTGTGAAGTGAAGGTCCCAAAAACATAAAGGAGCTTGGTTAGCAAGTGTCAATAATGTACTTAAAAGGAATTGGGATATAAAAGGAAATTGAAAGCTGTTATTCTTCCTGTAATAGAAGAATTGATTGAAATATTGAATTTTCATTAGAACCTTTCTTGGTAAAATGGGTTACTGCCAAAGGGTCTAAACAGCTAGTGGTTTAGTGTATGGTAAATAACACTATACATTAACATAACACCTGAACAGCATGAGGTGGAGGTATTTTTCAAAGTGAAATAAGATTGGAAGCAAACGGGTCAAGCACCTTGCAGTAAGGTGAGACATCAGTTTTGCCTCATGGGCTGTTCAAAGGGACACAGCAGCTGTGAAGAAGGGGAAGCTGGACTGAAGCCACATAATATATGCCCTAATTTCATTCATGGAACAGACTGAGCACAGAGCAGATGGTCCTTTACTTTGATGAATGATCAGAAAGGAAGTCCATGGATGCCATAGAAAACAGGAATATACAAAATGTTTTTAGGGGACCATGTGTCAATAAGAATTCTAGATGAGACGAGATGGTTAATTCCTTCTTCTCACCCTTAAATCAAAATTCATCAAGACATTGCAATTGGAATGAGTGGTCAGTAAAGAGACAAATAAACAATGTTAATGGTATGGAGTGAATGTCCTCTTCTTCATCAGCTTTCCTTCCTTGGCACCTAAACCTACATTCTCTCTTTTTAGAGCCTTTGTCCCTACAATTTCTACTCTCTGAAAGCCTGTCCCTGCTTCTTCTACACAATCTGAGCTTACCTGTCCTTCAGGACTCTGCTCAAATTCCATATTTCTTTGGTTTTCTTAGCCTGTAACGATTGTCCCTTCTTTATTCCCAATTTACTCATAGTTTCTATCAACCACTGTTTTTTAACTAATAATAAATGCAGTAAGTGATGTTATTTTTGTATATTCCTAGCAATCAGTAACTTGAAGTCTGAGCTATCATTACTAAACACAATAAAGTTATCCTGCCTCACACAGTAGTTAGAATACAGCAGATGCATGACTGTCTTCTTTGTGCCAATTAAGGACATAATGTAGAGATCTTGTCATATTTGAGACTTTTTTAAAAAAAAAAACAGGAAATCCTTAACCCCAGAGAACACACTGAAGTTTGAGAAGCACAGCTCTCAGAGAAAAGCTTTATGGTATGCCCCAGCTATTTGGAAATTACCACAAAATTGATGCCAGGTATTTAATATCCAGTTACCAAAGGCATACAGAAGGAGGCCGTTTGGATTCAATGGTGGAAATGAATACAGCAGTACCCCCTTATCCACTGTGGCCCTTTTCACAGTTTCAGTACCCATGGTCAACTGAGGTCTGAACATAGTGAAGGGAAAATTCCAGAAATAAACAATTCATAAGGTTTAAATCACATGTCATTCTGTGTAACATGATGAAATCTCACATTGTTCCACTTTGTCCCACTCAGGATGTGAATCATCCTTTTGCTCAGCATATCCACACCTACCCACCCGTTAGTCACTTAGTAACCATCTCGGTCAGCAGATGGAAAAAACAGTATCTACAATTAGCCCTGCATATCCACAGGTTCTGCATCCGTGGATTTAACCAACAGCAGATTGAAAATACATTTTTAAATAAAGCAATAAAAAATACAGTATGACAACTATTTATATAGCATTTACATTGTATCAGGTATTACAAGTAATCTAGAGAGGATTTAAAGTACATGGGAGGATGAGCATAGGCTATATGCAAACACTACACCATTTTACATAAGAAACTTGAGCATCTGTGGATTTTGTTATCCACAGGGGTCCTGAAACCAATACCCTGCAGATACTGAGGGATGACCGTACAGGGTTTGGTACCATCCCTGGCTTCAGACACCCATTGGAGTTCTTGGAATATCCTCCACAGAGTAGAAGGGACTACTGTATCTCCAAACTAGAAGCAACTGACTTTTTGGCTTTCCTATTATTCTTGATAATGTTCTTTTATTCATTAGGACTTTCTTCAGTTGCTAGCAACAGAAATAAACTCTAACTGGCTTGTGGAAAATGAAAATTCTTTCATTCACAAAGCTCTGGAGCATACATGAGCAATTCACACAACTGAAATGAGAGATACAAGCATCAGAGCCTCAGGACCTTTAGTCAGAGACTCAAAGCCACAAGATTTCTTCTGTCTCTGTCTGACAATTGTCTCCAGTTGGCTTCACTCTGCAAGCAAATTCTCTCCACACTTCTGCTAGCAGCCCCATGTTCCTATCCTCCTGTCTTGGAAATCTTAAAGAATACATTTAGTTCCAGGGAAGGATTACGAGTGATTTTTCTTGGGTCACGTACCCATCCTACATCCATTCACTGTAACTAATGAAATGGAATACTATAGGTAGACCTGAGCTACCCACCTTTCCACCCTTTAGCCAGGGAACAATATTTGTAACAGGAAAGGAGGAACAGAAAGTTTATTATTCCAAGAAAAATAATAATTTTCATGGTTCACTGTGAGTGTGGCATGCATTGTTGGATGATAGGTAAGAGAGTTCAAATTGAGAGGGATTCGTGAAATTGTTGAAATGAAGGAAGCACTTTTACTTATACAAGCCTTTATCAAAATGTTCTCCTTTGAGCCAGGCTGGGGACATTGCACTGCTGTCTTCCTGGATGTCACCTCCATGTGGAGGACAATAAAATTTCCCAAGATTCTGTGAGCGATGTGAGTATCTAAGTTATCCTGAAACCCCTAGAATCCAAACCTGTTAAGGAACAAGGTGAAGTAATTTTGTTAGTGATGCCTGACGACAGCTTATCAGGATGATCCCAGAAAGAAATGTGTGTCACTACCTTGAAGGTGCTGTAAGTCCTACAGAACTGACACACAGGTCACATGAAGAGCACTAAGGAAACAAGTATCATGGGGCACCATTCCCTTTGATTTGACACACTGATTTCATATCTACTGAAGAAAGTATAAAGGTAAATGCAGGGAACAGTCTTATTTTTCTTTGTTCTCATTTCCTGTAAAACTTGTTGCCACCATCGCATTAAAAGATGGCAGAAATTCTAGAGAAAGTATAAATTTCTTCACAAAATACTAAGATACTTCTGTTTTTCAAATTTCTTTTTGCAAAGATAAAAATCATTCCAACTGATTGAATATCATTGCTGAGAACATTAACACATCTGTAGGTACATCACCGTAATTTGTATCTGAAAAATGGGCATTTGATTATGTTTGTTTATAAGTATATACAAGAAAAAACAACTAGGAAATTCTGTCTTGCATTTCATTGGGGACCAAGTCTCTGCTTTGAAGAAGCACCTTAACTATACTATAGAGCCCCTGTATTGTCTGTTACTCTGCTTCTTGGTTTCCTAGATAGAATCTGTAGCTCACACTAAACTATTACATTTTTAACTGTGCTATAAGCATCAGTTTGTCAGCTGAGATAGTTTTCCAGCCTCTAGACACATGTTCAAAGTAAACACAGGCTGGGGGGAATTATCTGTTATGGGTTTACTCTTACCTGAATGGGTCTCCCAGGAATGGATTACTTTGCTGTTTAGCATTCCTCTTTGGGGTCTATTTTCAGAGGGTTCTCAATCTGGCTCCCTTTATTCTCTCAGTAACCCAGAGTTTTCCAAGGTTTCTATACAGAGCTTTCAACTTTGTTAGTTTCTAAGAAAGTTTAATCCCTACCCACCACCTGCATCTTTTCCCGCTGGGTCTTTGCACCAGGAGACAGATGCAGTGTTAAATAACTACTCCATATATCAAACAATGACCCATCCTTGGGACTCTCCACTGCTCTAAATCACAGACTACACTGAGCAACAGGTAAATGGCCACATTTTTCTTCATTAGCCAACATGAATAACAGGAATGTCTCATTTAGGGAAAGTATTCAAGCCTAAAAGCCTGAAGAATCAGAAGTCATGATTGGAAACTAATTCTAGAAAGATTGAAAAGGGAAATAACCCTTAGACATTGGTTTTTAAAAATCTTCAATTTCCATGGAGTAGCCTCCAAATTATTAAAAATTCCTTTAAAGGGAGTCAAGTTCAAATGAACTATTTCCAAGCTCAAATGAACTATTTCCAAACTCCTTTTTCATCTCTTCACAGGAAAAAAAAAAGTAGTTTTTCCATAATGTGAACAGAAGTCCCTTCAGAGCATTTTCCCCTTTCCTTTACTGAAGTATACATGTGCTTTCATAGATCTTCTCATAAAAAGGAAAGAAGTATACATGAATCATGATTGTACAACTGAAATGTTCTCAAAGTAAATGCATCCATGTCAATGGGGAAACTATAACAATGAGAACTCATCACAACTTCCAGAAGCTCCCTTGCAAGTCTTTCTAGTTATTATGCTATACCTCACCTCCCAACAAAGGGTAACAACAGTTCTAACCAAAGATAATTTAGGCTTGTTTTTGAAATGTGTACTTCTGTTCAACATATACCCTTTTGTGACTTGTGTCTTTCGCTCAACATTTCGTTGAGTGAGATGCATCTATGTTGATGCATGCAACTGTCGTTTGATTGTCGTTGCTATTTAGTACTTCATTTTAGTACATCATTGGCACAGCCTATTTAGAAAACTGATACTATGTATTAAAGATGAACATATGTATTCCCTATGACCTAGCAATTCTGTTCTTATATATCAACAAGTGAATAACTAATTATGTATCTGTTGATATATATCTGTTTTTAAAAAGTATATCCCTATTCAATATGTACCATTTTGTGTCTTGCTTCTTTTACTCAACATTACATTGAGTGATTTTTATCCATGGTGATTCATCTAACTGCAGTTTGATTATTGTCATTGTTATTTAGTACTCCATTATATATGTGAAGGACTATTTATTTATTCATTCTGTTATTATGAACATTTGGCTTATTTTTTGTTAGACTGTTAAGTGTTGTCACAACAAAGGATTCATCTGAACTCACTGGCGGCTCTGAAACCAAATGTTCCTTCAGAGTTTTACAAGTTGGAGCTAAGAGCAGGGCTTTTATAACCTCCATTCATTAGACAAAGGGTTCCTTGGAAAGGTGGTGTGACATCAGTGGAGGAATTCCAAGAGAAGGCAGACAAATAAATGCTTTTATCTAGCAGCACTCCTAGCAGCTAGAGAAATAATTATCCTTTCCACCTCAAAGCAGGGTGTGAAAGTGAAGGCTGGCCATGTAGCACGGTATGCACTAAAAATCCTTTCCACACGTACAAAGATTTCCAAGAAAATTCTTAAGTCAACATTTGCCAAAATTATGAGGTCACATGTCTTCATCATATTATGGTGAAAAAAAACTTATGAAAGGGACGACTAGAAACCTTTACAGAACAAGTTTCTAATTGTAACCCAAATGATAGTAGGCATAAATGAAGTCACGGACATTTAAAAACTCAATTTTTGACTGGGCGAGCTGGCTCATGCCTGTAATCCCAGCACTTTGGGAGGCCGAGGTGGGCAGATCACCTGAAGTCAGCAGTTTGAGACCAGCCTGGCCAACATAGCGAGACCTCATCTCTACTAAAAATACAAAAATTAGCCGGGCATGGAGGTGAGTGCCCATAATCCCAGCTACTCGGGAGGCTGAGATAGGAGAATCACTTGAACCCGGAAGGTGGAGGTTTCAGTGAGCCGAGATCACGCCATTGCACTCCAGCCTGGGCAACAAGAGTGAAACTCCATCTCAAAAAAAAAAAAAACACACACACACTCAATTTTTAAAGAACTTTTCTTTTTCTGCTCCTGGATACTTTAAACCTCACAATTTCTCTCTGATTTCTGCAAGATCCCAAGAGAGGTTTTTCTGTGTGTGAGAAATCAGTAGGCTCATCCATCTCTTTGACAGTCTCCTTGTCAAGGCACACCACATTTGCGTGTTCTGACAGTGCTCTGCCTGCCGGGAAAAGCAGTCGGTGCTGATGGACATTTTGCCCCTCAGACTGCTAGACCTGCATTGTAGGATGAAGCACAGAGGGCTTCTTTCCTATTCTACGCTGCATTTTGTCACTGGGCCTCACAGCAGCTCTGCTTGTGTGCAGATTCCTCTAAAGCCTTTCTTGGAAATAGATCCTGAAGTTTGGTCCATAGTATCTCTCTACAAAAAGGCTAAAAACAGTTAATTAGACCAGATGGGGAAAAAAATAATAATGCCATTGTCCTGGCCATTGTTGTTTACCCTGATTTTTGCTCTCACTCCTAACTCTTCTCTCTGCCTCCTACACAAAAGCCTATACATATAGGCCCTCCATATTCATGGGTTCTGCATACCTGGATTCAAATAACTACAGATAAAATATATTGAGGAAAAACAATAAAAAATAACTACAATAATAAAAGTAATACAAATTTTAAAATATAGTATGACAACTTTTATATAGCACTTACCTTTTATTGGGTATAAGTAATCTAGAAATGATTTAAAGTATAGAAGAGGATGTGCATAGGCTATATGTAAATACTATTCCATTTTATATAAGGGACTTGAGCATCTATGATTTTGGTATCTATAAGGGGTCCTGGAATCAATTCCCCACAAATACTGAGGGACGACTATACTCATATTAGTTCATGCAAACAGTTACTTGCAGAGATCACAGGTCTATCACCTCTACAGACCACCAGACTATGAGTCTTAGCTTGCACTCACCAGAGAGCCCTGCCACACTATTAGCAGAATCTTTCAAAATGCTTATTGTTGAAACATTTGAGACATATATTTTTTAATTCCTCTATTTTAAAAATTTTATTTGTATAAATATGTAGTGGACAAGAATAATTCTTTTACATGGATATATATTGTGTAGTGGTGAAGTCAGAGCTCTTGTGTGTCTATCACCCGGTTAATGCACATTGTATCCATTAAGTAATTTCTCATCATCCAACCTGCTTCTATTCCCTACCCTTCCAGGTCTGCAGTGTCTGTCATTCTACTCGACACCCATGTGTACACATAATTTAGATCCCACTTATAAAATTGGTAAATGCATAGAATCATAAAAATCACACTTTTACATGGTGTTATAGGCAGAATTGTGCCCTGCCTCCTCCCACCCCCAAATTCACATGTTGAAGTCCTGATCCCCAGTACCTCAGAATATGATTATTTAGAGACACAAGTCTTTAAGAAATAATTATGTTAAAAGGAGGCCATGAGGGTGGGTCCTAATTCAATATAACTAGTGTTCTTATAAGATAGCAGAATATAGACACACATAGAAGGAAGAGGACATGGAGACAGAAGAAGGAGCAGATAGCCACTACAAATTAAGACAGAAGCTAAAAAAAAAAAAAAAAAAGACAAACCTTGTTGAAACTTTGATCTGGAACTTCTAGTCTCCAGAATTCTGAGAAAATAAATTTCTGTTGTTCAAGCTTCCAGGTCTGTGATACTTTGGTATAACAGTACTAGCAAACTAATACATACTTTTTTATTTTTTGTTGTTGTTATTTTTCTTTTTTTAATGGAAGTACGTGTATTTTAGAGAGCTCTATATTGCTTGATAAATAACTTGTATTTAAATATGGGGTTTGATCATATTTCTTTAAAAGGCGGGCATTAGTGGGAGGCTGAGGCAGGACAATCACTTGAACCCGGGAGGTGGAGGTTGCAGTGAGCCGAGATCGTGCACTGCACTCCAACATGGGCAAAAAGAGTGAAACTCCATCTCAAAAAAAACATCAACAACAAAAATGGGCATTATGACCTTGATCAATATTGTAACCCATCTTTTTCTTTTTCTTTTCTTTTTTTTTTTTCTTTTTACACTTTAAATTCTGAGATACATGTGCAGAATGTGCAGCTTTGTTACATAGGTATACACGTGCCATGGTGGTTTGCTACACCCATCAACCTGTCATATACATTAAGTATTTCTTCTAATGCTATCCTTCCCCTAGCCCCCCCACCCCTAACAGGCCCCAGTGTGTGATGCTCCCCTCCCTGTGTCCATATGTTCTCATTGTTCACCTCCCACTTATGAGTGAGAACATGTGGTGTTTGGTTCTCTCTTCCTGTATTAGTTTGCTGAGAATTATGGTTTCCAGCTTCATCCATGTCTCTGCAAAGGACATGAACTCATACTTTTATATGGCTGCATAGTATTCCATGGTGTATATGTGTCACATTTTCTTTATCCAGTCTATCATTGATGGGTATTTGGTTGGTTCTAAGTCTTTGCTATTGTGAACAGTGCTGCAATAAATATATGTGTGCTTGTGTCTTCATAGTAGAATGATTTATAATCCTTTGGGTATATACCCAGAAAAAGGATTACTGGGTCAAATGAAATTTCTAGTTCTAGATCCTTGAGGAATCACCACACTGTCTTCCACAATGGCTGAAAAAATTTACACTCCCAGCAACAGTGTAAAACTGTTCCTATTTCACCACATCCTCTCCAGCATCTGTTATTTCCTGACTTTTTAATGATCGCCATTCTAACTGGTGTAAGATGGTATCTTGCTGTGATTTTGATTTGCATTTCTCTAATGACAAGTGATGATGAGCTTTTGTTCATATGTTTGTTGGCTGCATGAATGTCTTCTTTTGAGAAGTGTCTGTTCATATCCTTTGCACACTTTTTCATGGGGTTGCTTTTTTCTTGTAAATTTGTTGAAGTTCCTTGTAGATTCTGGATGTTAGCCCTTTGTCAGGTGGATAGATTGCAAACATTTTCTCCTATTCTGTAGGTTGCCTATTCACTCTGATGATAGTTTCTTTTGCTGTGCAGAAGGCCTTTAATTTAATTAGATCCCATTTGTCAATTGTGGCTTTTGTTGCCATTGCTTTAGCTGTTTCAGTCATGAAGTCCTTGCCTATGCCTATGTCCTGAATGGTGTTGCCAAGGTTTTCTTCTAGGGTTTTTATGGTTTTAGGTCTTACGTTTAAGTATTTAATCCATCTTCAGTTAATTTTTGTATAAGGTGTAAGGAAGGGGTCCAGATTCAGTTTTCTGCACATGACTAGCCAGTTTTCCCAACACCATTTATTAAATAGGGAATCCTTTCCCTATGGCTTGTTTTGTTCAGGTTTTTCAAAGATCAGATGGTTGTAGATGTTTAGTGTTATTTCTGAGGCCTCTGTTCTGTTCGTTGGTCTATATATCTGTTTTGGTACCAGTACCATGCTGTTTTGGTTACTGTAGCCATGTAGTATAGTTTGAAGTTAAGTAGTGTGATGCCTCCATCTTTGTTCTTTTTGTTTAGGATTATCTTGGCTATATGAGCTCTTTTTTGATTCCATATGAAATTTAAGGTAGTTTTCTTCTAATTCTGTGAAGAAAGTCAATAGTAGCTTGATGTGAATAGCATTGAATCTATAAATTACATTGAGCTGCAGTATGGCCATCTTCACGACATTGATTCTTCCTATCCATGAGCATGGAATGCTTTTCCATTTGTTTATGTCCTCTCTTATTTCCTTGAGCAGTGGTTTGTAGTTCTCCTTGAAGAGGTCTTTCACATCCTTTGTAAGTTGTATTCCTAGATATTTTCTTTTTGTAGCAATTGTGAATGGGAGTTCATACATGATTTGGCTCTCTATTATTGGTGTATGCCTGTGGTTTTTGCACATCAATTTTGTATCCTGAGACTTTGCTGAAGTTGCTTATCAACTTAAGGAGATTTTGGGCTGAAACGATGGAGTTTTCTAAATACACAGTCATGTCATCTGCAAACAGAGACAATTTGACTTTCTCTCTTCCTATAGGAATACCCTTTATTTATTTCTCTTTCCTGATTGTCCAGGCCAGAACTTCCAATACTATGTTGAATAGGAGTGGTGAGAGAGAGCATCCTTGTCTTGTGCCAGTTTTCAAAGGGAATGCTTCCAGCTTTTGCCCATTCAGTATGATGTTGGCTGTGGGTTTGTCATAAATAGCGCTTATTATTTTGAGATACATTTTATCAATACCTAGTTTATCGAGATTTTTTAGCATGAAGGGATGTTGAATTTTGTCAAAGGCCTTTTCTGCATTTATTGAGATAATTATGTGGTTTTTGTCATTGGTTCTGCTTATGTGATGAATTACATTTATTGATTTACATATGTTGAACCAGCCTTGCATCCCAGGGATGAAGCCAACTTGATCGTGGTGGATAAGCTTTTTGATGTGCTTCTGGGTTTGGTTTGCCAGTATTATATTGAGGATTTTTGCATCGATGTTCATCAGGCGTATTGGCCTGAAATTTTCTTTTCTTGTTGTATCTCTGCCAGGTTGTGGTATCAGGATGACGCTGGCCTCATAAAATGAGTTAGGGAGGAGTCCCCTCTTTTTCTATTGTTTTGAATAGTTTTAGAAGGAATGGTACCAGCTCCTCTTTGTACCTCTGGTAGAATTCGGTTGTGAATCTCTCTGGTCTTGGGCTTTCTTTGGTTGGTAGGCTATTAATTATTGCCTCAAATTCAGAACTTATTATTAGTCTATTCATGCATTCAGCTTCTTCTTGGTTTAGTCTTCAGAGGGTGTATGTGTCCAGGAATTTATCCATTTCTTCTAGATTTTCTAGTTTATTTGCTTAGAGGTGTTTATAGTATTCTCTGATGGTAGTTTGTATTTCTGTGGGATCAGTGGCTATATCCCCTTTATCATTTTTTATTGTGTCTATTTGATTCTTCTCTCTTTTCTTCTTTATTATTTTGGCTAGCAGTCTATTTTGTTAATCTTTTCAAAAATATAGCTCCTGGATTCAATGATTTTTGAAGAGTTTTTCATGTCTCTATCTCCTTCAGTTCTGCTCTGATCTTAGTTATTTCTTGAGCAGTGGTTTGTAGTTTTTTAGTTTGTTTGCTCTTGCTTCTCTAGTTCTTTTAATGGTGATGTTAGGGTGTTGACTTTAGATTTCCCACTTTCTCCTGTGAGTATTTAGTGCTATAAATTTACCTCTAAACACTGCTTTAGCTGGGTCCCAGAGATTCTGGTATGATGTGTCTTTGTTTTCATTGGTCAAAGAACTTATTTTTTTTCCTGTCTTAATTTCGTTATTTACCCAGTAGTCATTCAGGAGCAAGTTGTTCAGTTTCCATGTTGTTGTGTGATTTTGAGTGAGTTTCTTAATCCTGAGTTCTAATTTGATTGCACTGTTGTCTGAGAGACTGTTTGTTATGATTTCCATTCTTTTGTATTTGCTGAGGAGTGTTTTACTTCCAGTTATGTGGTCAATTTTGGAATAAGGGCTATGTGGTGCTGAGAAGAATGTATATTCTGTTGATTTGGGGTAGAGAGTTCTGCACATGTCTATTAGGTTTGCTTGGTCGAGAGCTATGTTCAACTCCTGAATATCCATGTTAATTTTCTCTCATTGATCTGTCTAATATTGACAGTGGGGTGTTAAAGTCTCCCATTATTATTGAGTGGGAGTCTAAGTCTCTTTGTAGGTCTCTAAGAACTTGCTTTATGAATCTAGGTGCTCCTGTATTGGGTGCATATATATTTAGGGTAGTTAACTCTTCTTGTTTCATTGGTCCCTTTACCATTATGTAATGCCCTTCTTTGTCTTTTTTGATCTTTATTGGTTTAATGTCTGTTTTATCAGAGACTAGGATTGCAACCCTGCTTTTTTTTTTTTTTTTTTTTTTCTTTCCATTTGCTTGGTAAATATTCCTCCATCCCTTTATTTTGAGCCTATGTGTGTCTTTGCACATGAGATGGGTCTCCTGAATACAGCACACTGATGGGTCTTGACTCTTTATCCAATTTGCCAGTCTGGGTCTTTTAATTGAAGGGCATTTAGCCAATTTACATTTAAGGTTAATATTGTTATGTGTGAATTTTATCCTGTCATTATCATGCTGGCTGGTTATTTTGCCCGTTAGTTGATGCAGTTTCTTCATAGTGTCAATGGTCTTTCTAATTTGGTATGTTTTTGCAGTGGCTGGTACCGGATTTTCCTCTCCATAGTTTGTGCTTCCTGCAGGAGCTCTTGTAAGTCAGGCATGACTGTTACAAAATCTCTCAGCATTTGCTTGTTTGTAAAGGATTTTATTTCTCCTTTGCTTATGAAGCTTAGTTTGGATGGATATGAAATTCTGGGTTGAAAATTCTTTTCTTTAAGAATGTTGAATATTGGCCCCCACTCTCTTCTGGCTTGTAGGGTTTCTGCTGAGACATCTGCTGTTAGTCAGACCACAGTGCAATCAAATTAAAACTCAGGATTAAGAAACTCACTCATTTTTTCCTTCATTTGAACCTTGGTGAATCTGATGATTATGTGTCCTGTGGTTGCTCTTCTCAAGGAGTATCTTAGTGGTGTTCTTTGTATTATCCTAAATTTGGATGTTGGTCTGTCTTGCTAGGTTGAAGAAGTTCTCCAGAATAATATCCTGAAGGGTGTTTTCCAACTTGGTTCCATTCTCCCGATCACTTTCAGGTACAACAATCATACGTAGGTTTGGTCTTTTTACATAACCCCATATTTCCTGGAGGCTCTGTTCATTCCTTTTCATTCTTTTTTCTCTGATCTTGTCTTCGTGCTTTATTTCATTAAGTTGATCTTCAATCTCTGATATTCTTTCTTCTGTTTGATCAATTCAGCTATTGATACTTGTGTATGCTTCACGAAGTTCTCATGCTGAGTTTTTCAGCTCCATCAGGTCATTTATGTTCTTCTCTAAACTGGTTATTCTAGTTAACAATTCCTCTAACCTTTTTTCAAGGTCCTTAGCTTCCTTGCATTTAGTTAGAACATGCTTCTTTAGCTTGGAGGAATTTGTTATTACCCACCTTCTGAAGCCCACTTCTGTCAGTTCGTCAAACTCATTCTCCATCCAGCTTTGTTCTCTTGATGGCGAGGAGTTGTGATCCTTTGGAGGAGAAGAGGCATTCTGGTTTTTGGAATTTTCAACCTTTTTACACTGGTTTTTCTTCATCTTTGTGGATTTATCTAGCTTTGGTCTTTGATGTTGGTGACCTTCGGATGGGGTTTTTGTGTGGATGTCCTTTTTGTGGATGTTCATGCTATTCCTTTCTGTTTGTTGGTTTTCCTTCTAACAGTCAGGCCCCTCTGCTGCAGGTCTGCTGGAGTTTGCTGGAGGTCCACTCCATACCCTGTTTGCATGGGTATCGCCAGCAGAGGCTGCAGAACAGCAAAGACTGCTGCCTGTTCCTTCCTCTGGAAACTTCATCCCAGAAGGGCACCTGCCAGATGCCAGCCAGAGCTCTTCTGTATGAGATGTCCATTGACCCCTGCTAGGAGGTGTCTCCCAGTTAGGAGGCATGGGGATCAGGGACCCACTTAAGGAGGCAGTCTGTCTCTTAGCACAGCTTGAGCACTGTGCTATGAAATCCGCTGCTCTCTCCAGAGCTTGCGGGCAGGAATGTTTAAGTCTGCTGAAGCTGTGCCCACAGCTGCCCTTTCCCCCAGGTGCTCTGTCCCAGGGAGATGGGAGTTTAACTGTAAGCCCCTGAGTGGGGCTGCTGCCTTTCTTTCAGAGATGGTCTGTCCAGAGAGGAGGAATCTAGAGAGGCAGTCTGGCTATAGCAGCTTTGACGAGCTGCTGAAATTTATTCAGCATTTCAAGTTGTTTGCAGTTATAACTTCCAGGCAGCTTTGTTTACACTGTGAGGGGTAAACCGCGTACTCAAGCCTCAGTAATGTCAGCCACCCCTCCCCCCACCAAGCTTGAGCATCCCAGGTCTACTTCGTACTGCTGTGCTGGCAGTAAGAATTTCAAGCCAGTGGATCTTAGCTTGTTGGGCTCCATTGGGGTGGGATCCACTGAGCTAGACCACCCATCTCCCTGGCTTCATCCTCCTTTCCAGGGGAGTGAACAGTTCTGTCTTGCTGCTGTTCCAGGCACCAGTGGGGCATGAAAAAACAAAAAAACAAAACAAACAAACAAATAAAAAACTCTTGCAGCTAGCTCGGTGTCTGCCCAAACAGCTGCACAGTTTTGTGCTTGAAACCCAGAGCCCTGGTAGCATAAGCACCCGAGGGAATCTCCTGGTCTGCTGGTAACAAAGACCATGGGAAAGCATAGTATCTGGGCCATAGTGCACCGTTCCTCATGGCACAGTCCCTCAGGGCTCCCTTGGCTAGGGGAGGGAGTTCCCCACTGTCTAACCAGTACTAATGAGATAAGCTGGGTGCCTCAGTTGGAAATGCAGAAATCACCTACCTTCTGCGTTTATCTCGCTGGGGGCTGCAGACTGGAGCTGTGCCTATTCGGCCATCTTGCCAGCCACACTCTCTCTTTGTTTTTTAGGAGCTTTATTTTGATGTTCCTTTATTATGGTGTGGTTTACTTCATAGTTTTCTATGTGGAATTCACAACTCTTCTTGAATCTATGTCTTGATGTTTTTCAGCAGTTTTGGAAAATTATCAGCCATGTCTCTTCCAATATTGCGTCTTCCCCATTGTCTCTTTTTTTCTTCTTCTAAGATTATGATTACACATTTGATAGATATTTTCATTATTTCTTATATGTCTCTTATCCTCTGTGCTTTCCTTTGCTTTGTTTCTCTATACATTTTTCTGAATATTTTCACTGACTCATCTTATAATTTACTAATTCTATTTTTGGCTATGTCTAATTGGCTCTTAAACCCACACATTGATTTTTAAATTGACTTTTAAATTCATTTATTGCATTTCTACCCTAGAATTCCAATTTCATTATTTTTCTAGATTCCAGTTCTATACCAATTCTCTTTACATTGTCCTTTTAGTTAGAATATTTATCATAGTTACTTAAAGGTCCATGTCTGATAATTCTAATAAATGTCTCTCCTATAGGTCTGTTTTATCTTATTTTTTCCTGTTTTTTTTTTTTCTTCTCTTCAGTTTTTATCATTTGCCATTGCCTCCTGGAAGGTGTGGTAATATTTTATTAAATGCTAACATCGTATATGAAATATTTTAGCAATACCTTTATGCTTTTGATGATGTTATCTCCCTCCATATAGTGTTCATTTTGCTTTCAGTGTACTATTAGCCTAGGAAAACTGCTTTAATATAACAAGGGATCCAACTGACATGACAGTTTGTTTCAGTAACTGGAAGGACTTATTGTGTTCATTATTGATTTCAATTTGTATCCCTTTAGGGATCCCAACTGAAAGCCTGGTTGTTTACCAGGTCCCTGACACATTCACAGATTCTAATACCTAATTTTTGTCCCCTCAGTCCCATGGAACTGCCAAAAGCAGCCCTCAGTTTCTCAATTTTGTTGACCTGGATAGGAAAGGCAGCACCAAATTTCAGGCTCCTCTCCTGGTTCTTTTATCATCTTGACAATCTTGAACTCTCAATTTTTGACTGGCTTATAGCTCTCCAATGTCATCAAAATGATTTTTAAAATTTATTCAGCATTTCAAGTTGTATTTCCTGAATAGACTTCTAAAAGCATAATTTCTTGGTCAAAGTTACAAACATTTTAAAACTCTAAAACATTTTTGTCTTATTGCCTCCAGAAATATTTGGCTATCTATAGTCTAATAATTAGGCTTGGTTTTAAGTGACTATCAATAACTGTACTTTTTTTAATTTGAGAAAAACATGAAAATATTTTTATCCTGGAAAATATTTTTCTCCATCCATCCAGCCATAAAATTTTATTAATGGAATTTTTACTTTATTCTTCACACACAGCAAAAGATCTCTTTGGGCCTGATTCAAAATATATTAAACTTCACTCATAAAGATATTTTATTCCTAGGAACATGTTTCCATTTATATCAAACAGGGAGTTCCCATGAAATTCATGTTGTAAACTTAAATGCAATTGCTTCAATAATTGCTGAAATAAAGGTCTGGTGGGCAAAGCCTAGGAAGCAGAAAAGTAACTTAAAGTTTTGCACATGGTCCAACATTTCAAACATACATGGGTGGCATGACACTTTCCATGCATCTTCTGTTGCCACCCATTAGGAATACACCTAATTGAACATGTTAATAAGAGTCCGTACGTGGCTTGATTCAGCTCAGGAGAGGTAGAAAAACTCAAGTTCTGAGCTTTGTAATGACAGAAACAAATGCTGTATGGCCTCTTAAGAAAGCTACAAGAATATGAGGTGGTTTAGGGTACCTCAACCAGAGAGGCTAACTTCAAATTACCAGACACATCTATTATGAAGTGTTGAAAGGAAAAAGAAAAACAAATAATAAAGTTACAAAATAAAGTTTATTTTATCAAAATTAAAACGGCTTCCTTCCCTCCACTTCAGAGTAACCTTGAGATGGAACAGTCTGAGGATTACATTGCTATAATCCCTTAGCAGTTAGTTCCACAGCAGGAGGTGCCTGCTACAGACAAAATTATAGGGTTAGGAATGTTCACAATTCAGTGACCCGATTGGCTGACTATTCCTTAGAGCTTTAGAATCAAATATTTATACATCTAAATGGGAGCAAAGAAAGGAAAATGGTTCATAAAGAGAGTCCCAGAGCATGTATTATTGAAATAACAGATGGAAATATTATATTTTTGAAACATTCTTTCTATAAAGAAGTCTTTTGAAGTGTGTTTTGGTAGGATAAGCTGAGCCAAAAGTGGAGCAGAGTGAGAGAAAAAAATAAGGTTTTATATTCAAATGTTTGGTGTCAGCAGAGTATAAAGTTAGCACTTCCCAAAAAAGGCATGTCCCAAAAAGCACTGCAGCACAATGTGTTTGCTCTACTTCACATAACAGTCCCAGAGGAGAAATATTTCAAAATACATTTTACCATCACTGCTCAGTGTTGTGTGTGGACTCTCCCAAAACTTGACCTCTGACATCTTTGCAGAGGGTGTATGATCTCCCACCATTGAATTTTTTATGTTTCCTAAAATGACTGAAACCTAAGCTAAGACTCAGTCATTATCTTGAAAAAGCTGTTGGCTACCTCATACTTGCTGAGAGTTGGGTAAGAAGTATATTTAAATTGTAGGTTTTATGCCACATGGACAATAGTGATTGGTCATCTAGGCAGGGCTTACAGACTAAAAATGGAGACATGCAGAAAGCAAGAAAGTAGGCAGAAGGCCAGATGAAAAATTCATCACACTTTCTTTATTTTCCTGTACATGGGAGCCTGTACCCATGACAGAACTAACAATTCAGAATTATTCTGTTGTCTTTCCAGGAAAAATATCCCATTACTAAGCAATCAATTTGAAGTGCTCCATGGCCAGTCCAATTTCTCCATCATTTAGCTCTGAGGACATGGTTCACTTATCCTGCTAGTCTCAGCTATTAGCTGGATCTGCCATATGATGATGTGATTTATTTCATAGCAACTGGTAGTCACTCTGGTTGAAATAAGAAAAAGAATCCACAGAAACACAATGATTTTGATCTTGTATCCAGACAAGATTTATATCTGTGACAGAGATCTGAATGCAATTCCTACTTGAGTCATTCTTAGGGGAAACAAAAGGAAGACTAGCCTGGGAGAAGGACTACTGGCTGGGATGTAAGAAATGAAGGAATTGCTGGTTCTCTTTCCTTCAGTACCCTGTTAAGTCCAGGGTATTGATAGATTCACATCAGGTGATCTAGGTATTGATAAGAGTTTGGGGATGTGATGTTTGTATATAGGCCCTCAGCATCAAACAATAGTCAGTTGGCAAAGGGCATAAACCCAGTAACCTATGGCCTCTGAAAATTCAGAATTGAGTAACCATATGGCAACTTCTAACTTCTGCCAAAAGAAAGAAACAAGAAAGAGAAAAAGAGACAGTAACTCACTTGCACCCACCAGTGAGGCCACCTCAGAGCAAAGCAAAAAAATGCTTTAGTGATGGCTTCTTGGGTGACAGCATCTGTTCAGGGAGTTGACTCAGAGAGCCTCAGAAGCTCAGGGTTCCAGCCAGGAGCAGAAAGGACTCTTGGCAGAGCTATTTCCTGTACCTCTTTTGATCATAAAGCTCAGTTTTGGAAAGGTTCTCACCAGTCTTGTGGTTTCCTGGTCGTGCGTCAGTACATTCTGGCTGAAACACTTCCCTTCCTTCAGGCCAGCCCCTCCGCCAATGGCTCCCAGTTCTATGGTTCACTCTCTTCAGCTTTGAACTAGACTCCAAGGACACTGCTGGCTGCAACATAAACCTTGAATGAGAGTTTGCAGCTGGGATGGTAGCCCTCCCCTCCTTGTGATGGGGATCCTAAAAAGAAAAAAATAAGGGTAAAACCAAAAGTCCATAGAAGCATAGAATTTTAGAATCAATGAGTAGTTAGCATACAATCTCTTTTTCAATATAGTATGCAATAGAGTCACCTGGGCAACTGGTTAAAATACAGAGATTCTTACTCCAACCTCAGACCTTCTAAATGAGAATCTTTAAGTAGAAAGTGGGAATCTGTGTTTTCAAGAATCTCCTTGGCAATTTTTACGTAGTCACTGTATAGTATAATTTACCAAGTTTTGTAAATTAGGAAACCTAGGTACAGAAACATTAATTAACTTTGTCATGGTAAAAGAGGTGGCCTAAATCTCATGTTGTGCTCTTTCTATTGTACCACATTGTTCTCTACTCTTCTTTCTTGTGATTCTGTAATCGGGCTTGGGTCTCATGCTTCCTAATCATGCACTCTTCCTGTGATGTATTTCTCTAAAAAATAACTCAGTCTGTTTATATAAGGTCACTTTCAAATCCCACTACCCTCAAACACAGGTCGTAGTAGACAAATGTGTAAGCTCAGAATAGCTATTAGAAGTGGTAATGTTCTTATTCATCTGTTCCTGGTGAGAAGGTATATATGATGTGACCAGGGACACTGGCAGTTTGGATAGCTCACATATGCCCTCCCCCACAAACCAAAATAAAAAGGAATTCTTCAGACACTTTAGTAAGTGATAATTATATACAGTCATTCAAAGTTTTCAGGGTTATTTATAGAACAAAGTTTCTGCTGGATGGCTTGGGTATGCTACAAAGTAGAAATGGTTAAGCGGAAGACCAAAAGATTCTCCAGTGAAAATGGGTTATTTTTCTCTAGAAACTTAATGGTATTAGAAACTGTAAATTTTGCAATGGATCAGAACCATCATAAGCTGAAAGGAGCCCTAAGGATGATATATGTTTCATCATTCCCATGCTTATAGACCAGAGTGTGAACTGTGCCAGGACTCACAGACTAGCTCAGAGAAGTCATAATACCATGTGATTAAGTACTTCATGGTATATGCATAGAGGAAACTTTTAAAATAATGCAAGAATAAAATTGTGGTTGACACTGCAACTTTTGGAGTCAGATAGATCTGAATCAAAATCCCAGATCTACTACTCACCAGCTGTGTAGACTTGAGGAAGTTTTTAAATTTCTTTAAGTCTTAATTTCGTCCTCTATAAAATGAAACCTGAGAGGGCTCTCAAGAACATTAAAGCATGAGAGCGGGAAGAATGTATTGGGGAGGGGGTGATGGGTTTTGGAAGAAAACAACAGACAAAGCGAGAAATATAGGTAAACCAAAGTTATCCAAGGAGAAATACAAAGTTATCCAAGGAGTAACAAACTAAAAATATTTGTATGATAGTTAACCTAAAATATCAATGTGAGTTTTGACACCAAATCCCATGAGTCCTGTGCCCACATTAGGATATGTAAAGATTGTCAAATATGGATAACATACACGTATTGTATAAGCCCCATGAAATTAGGGAGTTTTAGATGTTTGTTCACTCCCATGCTTTCTGCTCAGTTATGGAATGAATGAATAGGTTGGTAGGATCTAAAAAGAGCCAAAGTCTTGATACCTCAACAAGAGAGGAGGTCAATTAACATGTAATGAATATATAAATACCTCTGAGCCTTCTGGGTGACTGCCTATCCTGTGTGCAGTTATGTGTGCCAAGTCTCTGCCATACAGCCAAGAAATGAAGGTTAGGTTCTGTTGTAAGAACAAAGTAGATTCCCTGTTGTGATGCTAAAATGTCTTAAACTCTGCTTCAATACCAATGAACTTCGGGAACACCTGCTTAGATAAAAGTTCTAATATTAGTAACAAATTGCTTAATACTTGATATTATCTCAAATCAGATGCCACATCAAGAAAGCCATAAGTTTTCCTGAACATTTCCAAAACATTGCTAAAATATAATGGAGACTTGGTGAAAAGGTGTTGGAAGTAAACCATAATTTAATAAATCCTTCTTGTATTACACATGAAGTCCAAAGCCATTAAATTGGCAGAAAAAAAGTGAGGAGAGAAGAAGGGGGAGGTTAGTAGAAAGAAGGAAGGAATGAAAGAAGGAAAAAGGAAGGTAGACCAGCAAAGAGAGTATAGGATCATATACTTAAACAAAAATATAAGTAAACTAAAACTTGCAGTTATTTTTTAATGTATATTCTCTTAACATATCATTACCTTAAGTTAAATTAGTCACTATAAAATGAGTCAAAGTGTTGCAAAGAACAAGAGTAGTTCCCTCTTCACAGCTCATTGATATGTACCTAGTGCCTTGGTAGTGGAAGTGGTGCAGCATGCTGGTTATGAGCTCAAACTTGGGGTCATGGAGATGAAGATTGGCTCTGCCTCTCACTAGTTCTGTGACTTCAAAGAAGCCACTTATGCTGACTGAGTCTCAGTTGTTTTTGTTTTTTTGTATAAGGGATATAAGAATATATACCTCACAGATTTGTATAAAGACAGTTTTGATAATAAATCCCAAAACATGGTACACAAGGCTCAACAAATGGTAACTACCATTTTCATCATCATCACTAATATTCTTTACATCTTGAAACATCTCAATATCTGAGATCCTGAAATCTCTGTTTTATTATTTAAAAATGTATTATGTGTGTTGGTATGGAAAATGGGGCTGCGAAATGTATTTATCGCTGGAGCTCTTGGGAGAAAGATCTAAAACGCTGTACCCCTGTGGCAGTTGAGATGACTCTACTTAGCTTTTATATGTATCCTGTGCTCACTAACTGCATGCAAGTTTTTCTATCCTTTGTATTCGACCTTCTGGTTACACACAATAGATTTTACCTTTTGCTGATGAAGCAACTAAAGCAAAGAAAAATGAAATACTTGGCCTGGGATCATAAGATGAGCCATAATTATCTTAATTCCCCAAATCCCAGTCCTGCGTTTAGCCAAACAAACTGGAGTTACCATGGGGTAAAACAATGAGTCAACCACAGAGATATTTGGGACAATTTTAAGACAATCCAAATACACTTTGCATTTCTTAGTTTGTATTATACCAAAAAAAAGTAAACTGAAACAGAGGAATGGAGAATACAAGGCTGTGTAGTAAAAATAGTAAGGAGTCTTTTAGGTTCTACTGTAAAAACAAAGTAGATTTGATTCATGAGCTACAGGAAGATTATTCTGCCAAAAGAGAACCAAAAGAATGAGGTAAGTTTTAGAGAAAAAATGATTAACATAGTCTGTGTGGTTACTAAGGTTGTTGCATGGAGACTTAAAATATTTAAATGAAATAAGAAATTCTGAGAGGCCAGAGAGTAGAATAGAAGAACACAGAAATAAGAGTAAGGAGGCCTGGCTCTGTTCATCATGAATTGAACTGCTTTTTGGAGATCACATGTTTGCTAAAATGGGGATATCTATCCTAACCCTAAAGAATGGTTATGAAGATATAAAAACAAAATACTAGTTTTTTAAAAACTAAAAATAATATGCACACTAGGTATTATTGAAACTTACTTATTAGGAAACATTGCTTATTTCATATGACCACCCCTGTCTCCACCAGAAGAAACCCTGGAAAAAAATGTAGCCTTGAATCCCATTCTCCTTTACCCATAAGTAGACATGTATTAAATACTAATTCTGGATATTGTAAAGGATTCAAAGACCTACAAAACATGAATTCTGCCCTTCAAAAATTTAGTTGGAGTATAAAACATAAAAGGTATATAATTACAGAAAGATAAATTATTTGATAAAGATAAATCATAGTTTGATAAATTGCTAAAAGATTTCCACAAAAGACTACCATAAAAATTTTTTCATGTTGATGAAAACTAAAATGGTTAAAGGGAGAAAAATAAAAGGAAGTTGAGTTTGTGATAAGACATGGAGGAATTAAATTGTTAAAATGAAAGTGTGTTTTTTAAATATCATAATGAAAAGTTAAACATTCATCCGATAGAAATTGAGGAAAGTCTAAAAAATATTTTAGTAAGAATGAATCTTTTGGAAGACTCATCTAGCACTGGTGGTTTGGATAAGGAATAAAAGCAAGGAGGCTCATTAGGAGACATTTGTGATCATTCGAATACAGGAACAAGTGCCTGAAATACAATTATGGCTGTAGGAATTAAAATGAAACAAGTATATGAGAAATTTTTAGAGAGATTTCTTACGGAAACAGTCTACAACATCTGACATTTGATTCAGTGAATAAAGTAAAAATCAGGATACAAATCAGACAAAAGAGACTATGGTTTTAAGCCTCAGTTCAGAAAAACATGGTCCTACCTATAGATATAGAATGTCACAAGGAGAATGTTTTGCTATTATAACATTTAAGAATAAAATTTTCAGCACAATACTTGGGGAGTAGTAATAGCTCTAAAAATTACTACTGTCAGATATACTTAGAGATGTCTCAGTAAATCAAGGGTAGGTTAGAGAAAATCAGAGACCTGGAAACACAAATTCCAATAGTCTGCAAATATGCTATCTACCTTGTGGACTGGGCATTATCCACTGTGACATAACCAGACATATCAAGTTTACATGGCCTTAGAAAAGTGAATAGTTAAATTTGCTTAGGTGTTATCAAAGCCTAAGTGTTGTAGTGTCTTTCAGAGCATGTGGGATGTGTATCAATAGATTATCTCTTCTTACAGTACATTCTAAGAATGATGATGTATTCTCCCAATAATTCACAACAAAAACTTGAATAATTGTGGTCAGCAGAATAATAGTTCCCCAAAGATGTCTATTTCCTAACCCCTGGGACCTTGAATATGCTACTTTACATTGTAAAAGGGTCTGCAAAGATGATAAATGTAAGGATCTTGTGATGGAAGATGACACTGGATTATCCAGTTGAGCTTACTATAATCACAGGTCCTTTTAAGTGAAAGAAGACAAGAAAGTCAGAGTTAGAGAGAGATTTGAAAATGCTATGCCTCTTAATTTGACGATTAAAAAAGTGGCTATGAGCCAAGGAACGCAGGCAACCTGTAAAAGCAAATAAACAGATTCTCTCTCCCTAGAACCCCTAAAAGATAGGCAGCCCTTTCAACACCTTAATATGAGTCCAGTAGGACTTTGCAGGACTTCTGACCTACAGAATTCTAAGGTAATAAATTTGTATTCTTCAAAGCCTCACTTGCTACAGAAAAAATAGGAAATTCACACAATAATATTACGTATATTTGTTGAATAATACATGTTAATTGTTGAAAATTAAAAGTCTATAAAAATAATATTTTTAACAATACGATGACCAAATTTACTTATCTGGCACTGACAGAATAACATGTACCTGATTTGTCTTCTTATAAACAACTAGAAACTCGACAAAATGTGAGAAACAACTCTTTTCAGATATATGACTATATTCTCTACAAGAGAGTAGGAAAATGAAGTGAGCTCTACAATCCCCCAGCTGTCTCCCTGAAAACACTTTTGAGACCACATTTGAAATTCCAGCCATCCAGAGGGAAGAGACTTTTTAGAACATCTGTACCATACAACAGAGACTCAAGAAATATTGTACCTTAGTTGTAGGACTAAACTAGCTCCAGAAGACAGGCAACTCTAGACCTGCACTGAGAAAGTTTAAAAATAAGCCTGAAAAAATTAAATGAAATCTCGATTTATCTAGCTGGCACTCAAAACAAGAGTTAACACTCTTCAAATGGAAGGAAACAAAATACACAGACTCTTCAATGTCATATTCACAGTGTTTCAGCAACCAATCAAAAAATACTAAATATGCAATAGGCCAGGAATTATGACCATAACCAAAATAAAAATGAATGATAGAAACAGATGCAGAAATGATAGAGATGGTAGAATCAGTATACAAGGATATTCAAACATCTATAATAAATAGGGTCATGAAGTTAGTAAAGCACGAACATAAGAACAAGAGAAATCAAAACTAAAGAGTGAAATTGAACTTCTAAAACTGAAGTTCATGTCAACTTCACTAGACGGGAATAGCAGCCAATTAGACATTACAGAAGAAAAGATCAATGAATTTGAAGACATAGCAAGAGAAACTATCCAAACTGTAGCACACAGAGAAAAAAAAGGTAAAGAAAAAGATAAGACTCAGTGACTGTGGAGCAATATCACATAGTTTAACATACATGTAAATGGATGCCCAGGAGAAAAACTATTTGAAGACGTAAAATCAGAAGTTTCCCAATTTGATAAAAACTATAACCCATGTATCCAAAATGCGCATGCATTCAAGAAGCAAAATAAAAGCAAAAAGAACCATAGGAAGTCCTATCATTATTAAATTACTGAAAATCTGTAATAAAAAGAAAATATTAAAAGCAGCCAGAAATAAAAAGACACATTAAATTCAGGGAAACAAATATAAGAATGATTAGGCTGGGCGCGGTGGCTCAAGCCTGTAATCCCAGCACTTTGGGAGGCCGAGACGGGCGGATCATGAGGTCAGGAGATCGAGACCATCCTGGCTAACACGGTGAAACCCTGTCTCTACTAAAAAATACAAAAAACTAGCCGGAGGAGGTGGCGGGCGCCTGTAGTCCCAGCTACCAGGGAGGCTGAGGCAGGAGAATGGCGTAAACCCGGGAGGCGGAGCTTGCAGTGAGCTGAGATCCGGCCACTGCACTCCAGCCTGGGCGACAGAGCGAGATTCCGTCTCAAAACAAAAAACAAACAAACAAACAAAAAGAATGATTAATGACTTCTCAGAAATAAAAAAGCAAGAATACAATGAAATAGCGCCTTTAAAGTGCTGGATACAAAAAGTGTCAACCTAGAAGCTAATATACAGAAAAAATAACCTTCAAACATGGAGATGACCTAAAAGTATTTAAATACAAACAAGAACTGAGATAATCTGTCACTAGAAAACATGCATTAAGAGAAATGTCATGGAAGTTCTTCAGGGCCAAAGGAATATCAGATGGAAACTTGGATTTATAACAAAAATGAAAAGCCCTGAAAATGGCATATGTGGATAAATAAGATAAATTTTTATTTAACTGTAATTTACTTTACTTTTTAAAATCTACTGTTTAGAACAGTAACAACAATGTATTGAAGGCTAATTTGTGTAAAATATAATCTATGACAATATTAGCACAATTATGACATAATTTTATGCAAATAAAATTATATGGTAGTAAGAGTCTTACATTTTACATGAAGTAGTATATTATTTGAAGGCAGACTTAAGGTAAAGGTGCTTATTATAAAACTTGAGTAGTCACTACAAAAAAAAGGCCACACTGGGGCGGAGCAAGATGGCCGAATAGGAACAGCTCCAGTCTCCAACTCCCAGCGCCAGCGACACAGAAGACCGGTGATTTCTGCATTTTCAAC